>NW_026596166.1:19218696-19461346 GCF_907164565.1 Psammomys obesus | reverse complement strand
TTATCTATCTATCTATCTATTTATTTATTTATTTATTTATTTATTTATTTATTTATTTATTTATTTATTTATTTATTTATTTATTTATTTATTTTAAATGACCGGCGTTAGAGGATTTCCAGGAGCTTTGCTGGGGTCGGGGGTCTGGGGAATAACCGGGAATCGTGGTAGAATTGCGTGAGTGAGTAAAGCCAGGGAGGGCCATGACCAATTCTTTCCTCAAGAGCCTTTCCTGATTTCCTCCGCACCACACCTCTCTGGTGCTCCACACTCTTTCCCAGCGCAGGTGACCTCGGTGGCCAGGCCTGTCTTCTGCCGACGACTGGGGGGGGGGGGGTTCGATTTAAGCTCAGCACACTAAAATGTGGTCAGCTTGCATCGCTTCTTAACGCCGGGCACCGTGCTGATGCCCGTAAACGTTCATTTTGGGATCCGCTCCCATCTGATTAGTAAGCAAATCACCCACCGCCGACTAGGGAGCACTGGAAGGCAGCCTCCGGTGCCTGGGAGCTTCAGCTAGCAGCTCTCTGGCTGGGATTCTCTCCGCGGGGTTGGAGCTTGTCACTTTCACACTGGCGTTATCAGCCACAGCCTGACCGGGTGACACTGTATTTTTTTTTTTTTTTATCCCTTAACCACCCGACAGTGGGCGACCGGTTGGACAGTTCATTTCCAACAGAGGCGGGGGATGCCCCTGAAGTTCGGCTTCTCCCTTCGGGTTTTCCACCGCTTCCCCTCCCCCTTCCTGCAACGCCCCCGCACCTCCACCGCTCGCTCAGGGATTTGGAGGCACAGCGCTGGCCCTTTTCTTGCGCCAGCTGTAAACGGGTTCTCTGAATGAGTCTATGCCGGAGTCGCAAAGGCACAGAGCACAGCGGCCCAGGCTTGGGGTGTCTCCTGTTTCTAGGGGTCCGGGAGGTGCGGCCGTTCTCGTCACTGCAGCTAGGGACAGGCTCACGGCCGCGCGCCCGCCGCCGCCGCCGCCTCCATGCTGCAGCGTGGAGCGCAGCTCCTCTGGGCCAGGCGGCCGGCGTTGGCCGCACGCACCGCGCTCGGGAGCGGCTCTCCCAGGCCTGCCGGGGCGGCGGCTGCCTTCCCGGACCGCAGCTTCCCGGCTCGCGCCTGAACTGCGGACCGGTCCCACCGCCTGGGCCAGCGGGAGGGGCGCCCACCGCGCGGTGTGCAGCGGCGCGGGGAGGCGGTGAGCGTGTGCAGAGCGGCCGGAACCTTGTGTGTGTGCGCGCGCGTTTGTGTGTGTGTGTCTGTGTGTGTGTGTGTGTGTGTGTGTGTATTCGCGTGTGTGCGTGCATGCGTGTGTGCTACTCTTCATCTTCTTCCCTTGAAGATGTGAATGGCTTCTCAGCTTAGCCGGCCCTTAGGATTCTTGACTTTGTGGAGCTGCGAGAAAAACGCACCCATGTAATTCATGTCGTATGGTCGGTTATACCGGAAAACAAGGCGCAACTGGACGGGGGTGGGGCAGATGCATAAAACATCCTGGAAACGAGAACTAGAAAGGGGGTAGTAGAATTATGAATATTGGAAGACCTGAGAAGACTTTTGGAATTTGCCGGCTGCTGGCCCTTCCGTTTCTTGGCACGAACCTGGAGGTTTCCCACCCTTTCAAGTCGTCTTGGTGTTTCTCTGGTGTTTTGCAAGCCTCTCTCCAGCTATCTGCGTGTGTATATGTGTGTGTTTGTGCGCGTGTGTATGTGCGCACGCCTATCGGATGCATTTGACTGTCTTCTTTCCAACTGCCCAGAAGCAAATGTGTTAACTCGGAGATGCCCCTCCATGCGCAGGTTCTGGCAGAGCGTGGAGGACGAACAGACCCGTTTCCCTGGCTAGATTCTGGGCGGCTGCTTGGCTGTGGAACCAGGTGTACGTATCCCTTAATCCAGAGGCTTGGAAAGTGGCTGCACTAAGCAGCTCCCAGGTACATCGCAAGGTCAAGAGAGGGTCTTGCCGCTGTCTTCCCCCCGCCTCCCCCTGCATCTTGACTTTCCTGATTTGGTCCGAAGAATATGAACGTGTCTGTCCACAACATTAGAAGCCCAAACTTCAGCATTTCCAGCTGGTTTACTGTGCACACAAGGTAATGTGGATTGCTTTTCAAACTGCTTAACGAATCCCAGACGCTTCCTTAGCCCTTCAAGGACTCCCTTACTTTCCGGCGAAATGTCTCCAGCTTCTGAATTCCGAGGATTCCTGCTGTTGGAGAACTTGAAGGAGACGTGATCAAAGGGCTATGTGAGAAAGCCGCGGCTCACTTTGCCGGTAGGCTGGTGGGCTTCCGGACCGGATCTTGAGGAGGACCAGTACTGTTTTTCTCTCCCGGTGTGGTTCTGGGAGTGCTTGTGCAAGTGTGAGTGCGCGCGCGCCGGCAGAGAATGTGTGAGCGTGTGTGAGCGTGTCTGTGTGTGTGTGCGCGGCCGCCCTGCTTTTGCCCGCTCCCCGGGCGCGGAGCCACCGGTTTCATGGGGCGATTTGCGCTGATTCCCCACCCAGCGCGACCTACGGGCAGCGGCAGCAGTGGCGGGAGCCACCTCTCCGACTCCCTAGGATGCGGGTGCTGAGCTATGGCAAAGGGCAGCGGAGTGACGAGCGAGTCCCCAGTACGACTGTGAAAGCCACCTGGAGCCACCTTGCCTGGATCGTACCTGCGGGCAGAAAGTCTTCCTATGACCGCCTTTCCCCCTAGAGGCACCAGGTAACAATGATACTTGCCTCACCCACTTTCCTTTAAGGTCTTGCTTCTAGCATCGTATCTGCATTGCAGGCTACTTTACTTATTAATGTTTTGAAAATCATTAGGAAGGGTTGGGTATCCAAGGGCGCTTGCCCAGGGAGGGGGTATGCAGTTTCTGGTACGCAGAAATATAAGTCTGTACCTGAACACTTAACGTGATAGTGAAATCTAGAGATAGATGAACAAATCAAGCCTGAGGATAGTTTCTGAAAAGGGCCAGGCTTGTTGAACCTATCTGAAGGTGCCAGAGATGAATGGTTCCTTCAGGCTATGGTTGCTGCGGACCATTTGGTGTCCAACCCTCCAGATATTGGACTGAGATCCAGTGTTTATCACCCCCCCCCCAACACACACCTATCAAAGATCTCTTTTTTCTGTCCTCTCCTGAATGCTCCTGCCTCTTGTACCCAATTATTTTCCTTCCCTTGTGGTTCACAATCTTGCCAGATCCTTTTAGTAGTTGTGAATTATGCATCTGAAGACTTTGATGTGAAATGGAGTTTTCCTGGGACTTGCTTAGCATGGAAAGGAATTCATTGTCACGGGTGTGTGTTGAGACTAGGTGTTTAACTGTCAGGCTCTGGTTTGATGTAGCATAATAGAGCCGTGAAAGAGGTCGTTTTTTATGTCTAGGAGAACTAGGCGGAAAACCGAGAGCCACCACCCAGCCCCGGCACCGCTGACAACACCAGCCCTGGCCCCACCTGCTTTTTTCTCAGCGACCAACGCAGGCTTGTGCCCAGTGTTTGTTGTTTGTGTACAATAGGTATTTTGAAAATTCCATCCGGTGCTTTGATTTAAAAGCGAGTTGGATTTGCGACTGCCTAATTAACATATGGGGTTTGGTTATGTGAAAATGGAGATTCCCTTCATTGGAGGAAGCAGAACAAATTTAGTTAACTTCCAAAGCCCCTTATCCTTGAGCCTTGTTCATTCCATCCTCTCCTATCACCACAGTTGTTGCCTGTTCCCTACAGAACATTTCGCTTCTTTCTTGAGGGCGTTTGAATTAACAACATAAAAGCACTTCCAAAGTAGTCTCATCAATGTTTAATTCCTCTGTGAAGAAGGGCTGAAAAATTCAGTCTGGGAGTGCTGGTTGGTCTCCCGCCTTCGGGAGCTGCCTGCTGGCAGCACTCCACGGAGGTTTGGCCTGGTGAGTCCGCGGTTCGCTGATGTAGGAGGCAGAGACTAACCGATGGAGGTGGCGCGGAGCTGAGTGGAGTGTTGGGTGGTGTCTTCTGTTTTCTAACGCTGCTTAAGAAGTGCAGGGAGACTGCCCGTCTTCCATTCCTTTCGTTTCTATACATATCCATATGATGACATTTGCAGATTACAAGCTAAGTGGGTAGCTGTTCTAGTTGTCGCTGCACGATGAAGTCCCCAACTCCTGCTCTGGAGTCTAGATTCCGCTGCCGCTGCAGCCCTGGCAGGGTGGTGGTGCTACAAGGCCGTGTATGCAGCGGGCTTTGGGGGCTGGGCTCCACCACTGCAGCTGGCAGTTCTGCTTTGACACTACTTGGGGCGGGGCTGGAGAGCTCAGCAGGCACCCTGACAGACAGTGGGGCTCACCGTGGCTGGGGTGGCTACCCTAGTCTGAGGCACGGGAGATGGGAGATGAGTAGGTGGTGCAGTTTGACCATCTAGTATGACTACACTCCCCCCCCCCCCCGTTCTCTCCTCCCTACATGTGAGAATTCAAGAACATATAATGGAAAGCTGGCTACAAAAATTGTTTGACATTCAAACATTGCATGTTTTATCAGGATTGAAACCCGTGAAGCTAGTGAAGCTAAGTGCATATTTCCTGGATCACTATTCCTCCTTTATCTTCTCACGATCTCCCAGATTATATCAGGTCATTTGTAGGCTTGTTTTGTCTTCAATTAAAAAATGTAACATATAAAATCAAGTAATCTTGCACATAAATGCTCAAACATGAAGTCTAGGGAACCACTTTTCAGACACATTTAGTGTGTAACAACTTCGAGGAAGGGTGTAGAGGCCAACTCAACTCTGGCAATAAGACAAACCACGAATGTCTGAAGTCTAGGGAGAAAATAAGAAAGTCTCATTGCCTACATTCAAAAAGGAATAGAGGAAAATAAAACGCTAGAAAAATTATGGTATTTAAAGGATTAAAGAGAATTCCCCCTCCCCAATGTCTTCTTTTTTTGGTGAACTTATTTGAAATCTTTTGTGACTCAGAAAATCCTACAAACAAAGCTTACTTACATAATAAATACCTAACAGGGAGATGGCCTTTTTTTTTTTCCCTAAGTTTGTCTGAATATTGGACAACACATTAATTTGTAAGCAAATAACTCATACATATCCAGAAGATGACCACAAAATATAAAATTTCTGGTGAAAAATATTGGTACTTGAAAAATAAATATTTTTCCATCCCTGTTTCACTTCCCTTTAGCCTTTTCTCACTATGGATTTCATCTTTTCTGTTTCTTCATAAACATTTTTATTTTTTTAATTCAATTTTATTTATATATTTATTTATCACAATTTATTCACTTTGTACCTCCACTGCAGCCCTCTCCCTCATCTCCTCCTAGTCCTACTCCCTCTTCTCCCCCTATGTCCTTTCCACTTAGTCCCCTGATAGGGGAGGTCCTCCTCCCTTTGTATCTAACCCTAGCTTGTTAGATCTCATCAAGGCCAGCTGAATCATCTTCCTCTGTGGTCTGGTGGATTTCATCTTTTGCAAGCCAGTTCTTAGCTTTGTGTACCCATTCTTCAGGGAAGGCAGACAAATCCATAAACCAGAGTTTAAATGCTCAGAAGCCCAAACATACATTGGGATGATGTGATTCAGTTTTAGAAAAGCCATTCCTTTGTGGGACTTGGAGTTAATGTCAAATGTCATAAGGAAACAGAGCTGCTAATGTAGGGGGAAGGGAGGAAGGAAGGAAGAAAGAATGGAAGCTATGGCTGGATTTGAGATGTGACTTCCCCTTGTTAGATGTTATTCCTAGGTAGAGCTGTTCTGTGTCACTGATAGGTTAAAATACTGATAGGAAAATTTCCAGCCAAGAACTCCTCCTCCTTTACAAATACGGTTTTAGTCATTCCTAATGGAGGGAGGGGAGGGAATACAGGACACACAGGGGGGCAGAAGGGAGCAGAAATTCAGATTGAAAGAAGTTGACCTTAGATTTTCATCCTCTACATTACTTCTTTTACTGATTTTCTCTTTCTCTTTTAAAAAGAATGACCTTGAACGAGGCATGTATTTTGTGTTTCACATCTCTCCCTTTAAAGAAAAAAAAAAAAAAACAAGCCTGTAACATATACATAAACATTCTCACATATTTTCATTTTTATATGAGACTCATGTATGGGTTTGTTTGGGAAAGAAGCTCATCAATGCATGTCTCTCAATGATAGCAGCCTAAGGTAATTTCTTTCTTTCTCCTCCAGAGAAATTGAAGAGATGTAGGTATCTGAGAAGAAATGCTAAATCTTTATTATTATTTTTTTAACTTTTTTTCTCCCTTGCCATTGTAGATTCTTGGTGTTGAAGTGTTATCCCCTTGTATGTATTTAAGTGTG
This sequence comes from Psammomys obesus, assembly GCF_907164565.1. NCBI lineage: Eukaryota > Metazoa > Chordata > Mammalia > Rodentia > Muridae > Psammomys > Psammomys obesus. The sequence continues at coordinate 19,455,030 of NW_026596166.1, read as the reverse complement.
GTCCCAGTTACACCCACCTCCCTCTTCCTTTAAGGAGCATCATTTTCCCATGTCCATTTAAACCAGTGCACTGCTGCTTGAAGCAGTTTTGGCTTTGTGGATTTGCTGAGTTTTCTCGCTGGTGAAATTAGGACCAAGGTTTCTGCTGACTCGCTTGCTGTGCTGTTACGTGGTGGTAAGGATGAGACACTTGCAGCTAGCAGTGTTCCTGTCTAGCAGTGAACCTCTTTCACAACCACTGCTCAGCTTGTTAATCAAATACATGGCACTGAAAGCATTTTTGTCAACATGGAAGTAAGAGGAAGAAGAGAAGCCACTTGAAATTTTCTAAAGAATAAACTAGATAAACTCTGTCTCATTCGAGGGATTTTGTTTACTCAGATATTTTTTTTCAATTTTTTTCCTCCCCCCTTTTTTTGTAAAAACAGTTTTAAGCTTTATGAATCATGGAAGAGTAAATGATTAAAACGTAGGCCTCATACATGTGAGTGTAACTCTCTAAGATACACGACTAACTGATTTTGCTAAATCATTCCATTGAGACACGTACACAGTTAAGTTTTGAGAACAGATCCACTTATTCAATTCCCATAGCTCACACTCTCATTCATGTGACATCATTCAATCTCAGGACCTAAGGAATCGTACCTTATGCATTCTGTGGTGTATGCATGGTGAAGTTAATAAGCTATTGTGTTTATAATTATAGGAATTGTTTTAGCTAGAGGTAAACTATTTTTAATTATACTCCACCATCCTAAATTATACAGTACTATGAAGCGCTCAATAGGTAAAGAGGAAATAGAAGAAATTTTTTTTCAGAAATAGTTAATGATACACTTAAAGCATTTTTTTTTAAAAATCAGACTGTTCTGGTAGGATACTGCTCTGACAGGAGGCTTTTTGCCAAGCTATATGACAATTTAACAGTAATTATGAATGATAGGTAACAAGTGATAGAAAATTACAGTAATTATACAGTTATATAAATAGGCTTTAGTATTTAAACTACATAAAGAACATATAATATGTATCTGAAACTGGCTTTGATAGCTCATATTTCTTAATGTACAAGGTTATGTGGGAAATTATCTCTTTAAACAGGAATTTCCAAGGTTATATAGGAAAATACCAAATGATCATTTTTTTCTTTCTAGAGAGTACATTCATGAAAAATATATATAATGTTATATTTTATACTCCTTTTTAATATTCTTATAGAAATTATAAATATTTTTATATATAGTTATATTTTAAACATATATATGAGTGATATACCACACTGCAAAGACTTTCAATGGAGTTTCTTAGAATTAGTGTTACAGTTCCAATGAAGCATGATTGCAGGATTTGAAAAGAAAATTGAAGGATTTTTTTTTTTTATTACTACAGAAAGGGGAAAGGATAAATGATTAAAGTTATGAGAGCTTTTAACAAATGTTAGGAAAGTTTCTGAAATCTTAGGAAAAGTTTGGAAAAAAAAACACTATTTCAAGACATGTTATTATATATATTATATTATTTATTACAATTTATTCTCTTATATTCCAGCTGTAGCCTTTGCCCTCATCTCCTCCCAGTTTTATCCTCCTCCCTCCCCCTCCATGCCCCTTCCCTAGTCCACTGATAGGGGTGGTCCTCCTCCCCTAGTATCTGACCCTAGCCTATCAGGTACCATCAGGACTGCCTTGGATCCTCTTTTTCTGTGGCCTAATAAAGCCACCTCACCAGGGGGAAGTGACCAAAGAGCAGGCAACCATGTTCATGCCAGAGTTTGCCCTGGCTCCCTTTACTAGTGAACCCACATAGAGACTGAACCATGGGCTATATCTGAGCAGGTCCTCTAGGGCCTCTCCATGCATGGGCCTTGGTTGATTCATTAGTCACTGTAGGCCTCCCTGGGTCCAGATTTTTTTTTTTCTTTGTTGGCTATGAGTCTGAGCATCTGCTTTGATATACTGTGGGGTAGAGTCTTCCAGAGGCTCTCTGTGGTAAGCTCCTGTCCTGTTTCTTGACTTCTGATGTCTGTCCTATCTGCCTTTCTGAATGAGGTTTCAGCCTATTCCTTAGGACCCTGCTTGTTTTCTACCTTCTTTAGGACTATAGATTTTATAATTTGTATCCTATATTATATGGTTAATATCCACTTATAACTGAGTGTGTGCCTTGTGTGTCTTTCTGCTTCTAGGTTACCTCATTCAGTATGATCTTTTCTAGTTCCATCCATTTGCCTGCAAATTTCATGATTTCCTTGTTTTTAATTGCTGAATAGTATTCCATTGTGTAAATGCATCACAACTAATGTTTACTTTAAACAGGGACAGAAGCTAAACAATGTTACTCATCTTAACCTAGTTCCCTTTGCTCTTTTCAGCTCCACTGAGGAAGTATTAACATTCCAGGAAGGAATATTTTACCTACTTTCTACATGCCATTCTCTTTTGACTTCATCAAATCAAAGAAGGGTTTTCCTTATGCTAAGCATGCACTCTGCCATTGAGCTTACCCCAGCCTCATTTGACAACTCAAAATAGGATTTCCTGGACCTCAGTGACATCACTTCCAAAGCTATAGGCTAGTCACATTAAATTAATTTACTACTAGAAGCATACTAACTACGTTAAAACTAACTCTCCCCTTCTTAATTGTATCGAATGAAGTATTTTTCTGACTTGATTTTTTTAATTGAAAGAAATATCTTTTTATTAAAAGCAATTTTAATAATTGAACCCATCTATTTTATGTTTGAAAAACATAAGAAAGTTATATATTCAAGCAATATTAAGGGAACTAGGAATATTTTGATCATATGATGCAAAAAGGGGGAAATTATACTATATCCAGAATTTTATTAGAGCCAGATTTCTGAGTACTGGGAAATAAGAAATGATTGATTTATATTACCAATAAATGTAAAAATAATGGTAACAGGTTTATGAAATACAACTGATAATATTTCTGTATGATAATTATCAGTCATGTAAATTTACTTCTAAAATAATTTGTTTAAAATATTGAGTGCTTTGTTTATTCACACAGTATAGCAAACTCCTTTATTTTTCTTATTTGATTAACTTTGATTTTATATGTAAGAATGTTCTGTCTGCGTGTATGCATATGCAACATGAAAATGCCTATAATTTATTTATCAATATTGATGCTTTATTAGACATGGATACATATTTTAGTAACACTGCTAGTCACAGATCTTTTAATTGACTATGTCCCATTCAATACAACTGTATGCAATTTAAAGCTGAAATCATCATGCTATTTATAGGAATTATGGAAGACAGTCAGGAAGCACATTGTGCTGTGACCTTTGAACATATTTTCTTAATAACATGAATGATATAAACATCTAAGTTTGAGTACATTTATTGACTGATATTGCTCCTCTTTTGCTGTGTATTTTGTAGTGGGTATGAGATTGGGAAATCATAGTTGTGTTTTGGAGGGTTTGATTTTTTTGATGTGGTTATCAACATGATATTTGAAGTTTTGTAACTTATGTCTAGCGCTGTGCAGTCTGCGATGCAAGCCTTTTAACCTCTCTGAACTTCACTTTCATCGCTTACAAAATGAGCTAGTGTGACTATAGGCTCCGATTGTTTAGTAGCTGCAGTGTTATCATATATTCAGAACACGGGTGACTTCATAGTGATTGTGATCTTCTCATCCTTAGCTGTCATGAGCCTAAGGAAGGAACAATAGAGGTAAGGGGAAGGGTTTAAACCCTGTGGTAGCAATAGTAAAACTATAAAGTTACAGTGCCCACACAGAGTGTTCAGAGGCCAAGCAGAAGATGCAAAACAGGGGATTTCCCCACGTTTAGGAAATCTTAGGAAGTAGGAACTGGTTCACCGGTCAGTGCATGACCTACCGAAACCCACTGCCATTGAGATACGTGTTGACTCCTGGTAGACACAGAACTATGAAACTTCTAACTTTTCTTCACATGTTTTCAATCTTCTCTTTCTAGCTTCTTTGCCATGTTTTGCTTTGACTAAACTTCAGTAACATCAAAATCACTACGCTGAATGCTATTCCATATTTATATTAAGTATGTCATAATGTCATACTGTTGGTTGATACAAAATTTTGGCATTCTGTTCTTAATTTTGCCATTTTATAGCTTCTATTTTCATGGGGGGGGGATTATCGTATATGGAAAGCCTTATTCCTGGTAATGGAACTTGGTATTAAGTATTAGAACTGAATTACTTCACACTCTCAAGCCAGAACTTTTTGCTTATATACACACTATGTAGAGACAATTTTATTTTATTGCTGTTAACCTTCTTACATTTTTATGCTCAGTAATGTTTAGTCTTATTAGTCTGAACATGCTTTTTTGACAGATTCTGGTTTGTTTGTTCCACATTTCATTGAAACATAGAGTCAATGCCAACAACCAATGTGGATCATTTCTGCTTTTTACTTGGACCAGACTTGTGTAGAAAAAAAGACTTGTGTCCTTTTTCTACTTGAACTTTAACAGAGCCTTAGATACCTTAACACATACCTCTAAGATAGACATAGGAAGAAAATTATTTCTGTTTCTGAATTTAGAGTCTAATAAAGTGTCCAAGAATGCTTTCTTACCATTCCTATTACATGCTTTACTCAATTTGGTCAAGTTACATAAATATTTCTTGCAATACCTCATACATACTGTGATGGCATTCTTCATGAGCACCATACAAACAATGAAATAGAGAAAGAAAAAAAAATGTATATTACTCACTCACTCACTCCTAAGATATTTAGCTGAATGTACCAGGGGCTTTCAGATATAAACAAGAATGATTATAATCATGTTCTTTATACTTTTTGATGATTATTAATTTGTTATTTAGTATATGGATACTCTCCCATATCCCCTCAAGACACAAGTCAAAAGGGTGTAGATGCTACTCTGTCACAGCTTCAGTCTAGACCAACAGAAAGCTGTCTTTCTAGGAGAGAAACCTAGTACAAAAACAGTTCTATTGATAATCCCATATACTTGCCTTTTAATTTATGGCCAAACTTACATAAATGGTTTATTTCAAGAATATTAATTAGGTTATATGTTCTTTTCAAAATAAAACCAGCCACCTCCAAGCAGCCTCTTCAGCTTTCTTGGATGAACTCTTTTTTTAAAAAAAATCATGTTATTTATTTACATTACATCATGATTGCACCTTCCCATCCCTTCTCTCCTTAACAGTCCCTCCTTCTTCCCTCCCTTCCCACCTCTACCCCTCTTGTCCTTCTCATAAAAGGGGAGGCCTCCTGTGGCGATCAACCAGTCTTGACATATCAAGTTGCAGTATGATTAGGTGCATCTTCTTCTATTGAGGATAGACAAAGCAGGCCAGTTACAGAAATGGACTCAAAGGCACACAATGTAGTCAGAGATAGACCTGTTCCCGCTTTAGGAGTCCTTCATGAAGACCCAGCTGCACAACTGTTCCACGCATGCAGAGAGCCTAGGTCTGTCCTATGCATGCTCTCCGGTTGGCAGTTCAGTCTCTATGAGCTCCTAATGAGTCCAAGATACTTGATTCTGTAGGTTTTCTTGTGGTATCCTTAACCCTCCCCCCGGCTCCTTCAATCCTTCCTCACCCTCTTCCGCAGGATTACCTAAGCTGTACCTAATGTTTGGCTATAAGTCTTTGCCTCATTTTCAATCAGATTACTTGGGAAGCCTCTCTGATGACATTAAGGCTAGACTCCTGTCTGCAAGTATAGCAGAATATCAGTAACTGTTTCAGTGGTGGCCTACCTATTGCTGGATGAGTCTCATGCTGGGCCAGCTAGTGGCTGGATGGCCCCTCATATTCTGCGCTATCTTTTAAATTTATTTAAATTTTAGTTATTATTATTTATTACAATTTATTCACTTTGTATCCCTGCTGTGGCCCCCTCCCTCTTCTCCTCTCAATTCTACCTACCCTCTCTCCTCTCCTCCTCTGTCCTTCCCCTAGTCCACTAATAGGGGAGGTCCTCCTCCCCTTCTTTCTGACACTAGCTTATCAGGTCTCATCAGAACTAGCTTCATTGTCTTCCTCTGTGGCCTGGCAAAGCTGTACCACTCCAGGGGGAGGTGATCAGAGAACCTGCCACTGAGTTCTGTTCTTTTTCCCCTGCACATCTTGTAGGGAGTACATCTTCCTAACAAGGTGAGAGAAATTGATAGCAGGAAGTGATAGCAAATCTCCCTTTACCTGATATTCCCTGATGAACCAGTCTTTATATACTGACTATGGACCATAATCTTTTTTTTTCTTTTTTTATTATTGTTTATTATTATTAGTTACATTTTATTAACTCTGTATCCCAGCTGTATCCCACTCCCTTATTCCCTCCCAATCCTACCCTCCCTCCCTCAGCTTCTCCCTGCCCCTTTCCAAGTTCACTGATTGGGGAAGATCTCCTTCCCTTTTGTCTGGCTGTGTTTTATCAGGTATCTTCAGGACTGGCTACAAAGTCTTCCTCTCTGGACTAGCAGGACTGCTCCTCCTTTGGGGGGTGGGGAGGTCAAAGAACCTGCCATTGAGTTTATGGACCATAATCTTGAATGCTATTCTTTTGGTGCATTATGCTTAAAGGGCTTTACATATAATGTGAATGCAAATAGTTATCAAAACTGATACACAAAGTATAAATATAGTTAAAACTTTTCTTATGGACCCCCTGCCTCCACAGTATATGAGATGATTGCAAAGAGCCTTCAGGGGCTAGGGCATTGCATACTCCAAGCAAGTTGCAGTAATTCTTCTTCTTTCTTTCTGCCTTAATTATATGATTTTTATTTGATTTACTTTACTTTTTTGTGCATTTTTTTCAGACCTTCAGTTTCACTTTTTAACTTATAACTAATTTATTAACAAAAGTGCACACTTGTTGAACATGACTAAAAGGCTTAAGCCTTCTTCTGAAGCAACACATGATCTTTCATGTCATACAGTTTATAAGGGAATTACTGAAGGATACTAACATGTTTTAGATACTATGCAGTAGATAACAGTAAACATCATCACATAGTTATGTCACCCTATGTCTCTTCTTTTGAGAAGGCACTCTACATTAGGGGCTGTAGATTTTTTACTTTCACTTCACATGGTAGATGTACAGATCATCTCCACTTTTTAGGTATCCAAACTGAAACACAGAGCATTTAATTTTAGATAGATATAGTATCGACTAATAGATGAGAAGGTTGGACCTCAAAGCTGAGTACTTCTGATTCTAAAGCAGGTGCTATGGCTTCTATGCCTGGGGATTTCCCCATTATCCTACCTCTCATGATAGTTTGGTGATGGTTATTACATAAATGTTCACCAAACTCTTTCTTTGATGAGGCCAAAGTCAAGTTATTTTCTTGACTTTTTACATCAGTTTATAACCTGCCAAATTTTACATTTGTATGTCTATCAAAGGCTTTATAATTATCCATTAGGGATTTAGAATTTACTAGCTTTTGAAACTTTTATCCTGAGTCTAAGATAGGAATGTATGCTAAAAAAATACTTTTAAACTAATTTAATTCCAAATTCTCATCTCTGTAACGGCCTTACAAGCTATTGTAGAGTCACATCTATATCACTGGTGATTATTAACTGTATTCCTAGGACAGAGAAATCAGAGAATTTTTCTGTGTTGGGATGACATAATACTTAGAGATCCTACATCTGTCACTAAAATATTGGCCTCTGTGTAACCATGCCCTACATTCAGCTTGTCATTTTTTTCCCCTTTGACCTGAGATCGGTGCAGGCTGTAGAAGGACATCTTTACTGAGTGCTCAGGTTTTACTCCTATTACCTTCTCTCTTTGGTACAAAACCAAGAAGAGTCCAGTAATAAAGCCAAAGCTTGAATCACTGTTTTTGATGATAGTTTGGCAAAGTCTGTTCATAAATCCAGAAAATTTCAAGACAGTTCTTCTCCAGAGTAAATTCTCTAGTGTGTCCTCATTTGGGGTCTACTTTCTCTTGAAGGAATGTAAATGTCAACTGAAGGTAATCTTAGGGAGAATGGACTTTTCTTCCTTTCATCCTAAATTAGAATTGTCTGTAGCTTGCTTTGAACAGGGGTGTAGCAGAAGTGCTAGACAATAGTTTACAATCAAATCATCTCAAAACCATGGGTTCTTCAATTTTTGTCCCTCTGGGAAAATATCTCTAAATATGCAAAGAATCTCTCTAGTTAGGTCTCTCTGTTGAAATCAAGTAGACCCTATGGCATCCAGCATCGGTAGCCAGCCACATTGATGAGGCTACCTGAGAGTACCCGGACACAATTGAGCCTTGAGAATTACGGTAGCATGAATAACCCCAACTATGGAAAGCAGACAAACCAGCTAGCAAGCAGAGTTGAAACAAAATCATTTACTGACAAGTCATGAACAAGGAAAATGGGTGTTACTTTTAACCACTGCATTATGAAGTAGAAATTGATTCTGAGCTGTGCACCCTGGGTAAAAGAGATGTTAGTCAGACACCATGGATCTTTAGGAAGGAAAAAAAAGTTCTCATCATTGAACAAAATTCTTTTAACAGTGTTTACTTAAAATTTCCCTCCGGTAGGCATACCGCCTTCAGTCTATGATTTAATGGATTTCTAAGGAAGAATTTTTTTTTCTAAACTTTAGCAAGTGTTTGCTGATTCCACAATTGGTTTCTTGTCTAAGATATTTCCTAGTGTTGCTGAATGTGTACAATACAAACGTCAATTTTCCTGATTCTAAAGCAGCCACTTCTGACTTCCTGTGAGAAGTTTCCATTGAAAGGTCATCTTCTTTTAGCTCTGACATGAGCATTATACCTAGGAACAGGTGAGGCTTGTTTCTCTATATTGAATTTGGGCTTGAATTAGTCCAGTCTGACATTCTCTCACTGTTGAAATTATATTTTATTTTTTGTTCTAATTGCTCTTTAGCAATTCATAGTTCCTATTCACTTCTTCAGTAAATTAAATTTAGATTGAGCAATTTATGCTGGGATTTTACCACTTTATTGTTATTCAAAGCTATATTATAATTTCTTTTACTGACATACTGAACTGCTCTACCCGGAATTCTCATAGTTTATAGTTATATTAAATTCATCAACAATGTATTTTTGTTTAGGTAAAGAACGACATTAGAAGGAATTTTGAAAGAAAAACAGAACTTCAGTGAAATATATCAATCTTGATGGAAAATGTGTCCTCTGCTATTGCTGATTGACTAAATTTATTGACACTTTGATGTCATGTATTTTAAATGTTTTATTTAATTATGTCATTTATTTAAATGACAATATTTTAAAATACTGGCTTTATCAGGTGGCTATAAAACATTCTATTTATGTGCTACATCAGAAAGAAGTGAGTTCCAGTTTTTAATCACTATCACTGTGCTGATGTTTACATTTAATACTGATATTTATAACCTTCTTGTGTAGTATACACACACACACACACACACACACACACACACACTCAAGCACACAGGAGAATACTCATTCTTGAACTGTGAAAAAATATTACAATTAACTTTGGGCAGAGTGCTAGAATTCCTAGGGAAGAAAAGGGAGATAGAAAGACCTGGAGAGGAGAGGAACGCCACAAGGAAAACAACAGAGCCAAAATACGTGAGCCCAAGAGGGCCTGCAGAGACTCCAACCAAGGACCATGCATGGAGAAGCCGTAGACCCCCTGCTCAAAGAAGCCCATAGCCTGCTCAGTTTCCAAGTGTGTTCCCTAGTAAGGGGTAGAGGGGATGTCTCTGACATGAACTCAGTGGCTGGCTCTTTGACCACCTCCTGTTGAGGAGGGGGTGCAGCATTGCTAGGCCACAGAGGAAGATGATGCAGCCAGCCTTGATGAGACCTGATAAGCTAAGGTTAGATAGAAGGGGATAAGGTCATTCCCTATCAGGGGACTAGGGAAAGAGCATAGAATGAGAAGAGGGAAGGTGGGTGGGACCGGGCTGAGGTGAGGGAGGGGCTGAAGCTGGGATACAAAGTGAGGAAACTGTAATAAATAAATATGTAAATAAAATTAAATTTAAAAAAATAGGGTAGTTTACCCCTATCCTGGAGTTTGACCTGTAAACACAAATAAACTCTTTTCTTCCTATGTTAAACAACAACAAACAGTACAGTAACATTTAAATACATTTTTAAATGAAAATTGCATCATCTCTTCCCTCCTGTTCACTTCCTTGGTCCTTCCCATGCCTTACCCAACCTCCAAGTCTTCAGAAGTGATTATCTTACCTGGAATATCTACAGAAATTAGGAAAATAGATGAGAACCATAATTGTGTGTGTGTATGAGAGAGAGAGAGTCTGTGTATGTGTGTTTGTTTGTGTGCATTTGTGTGTGTATGGTGTAAGATAGAAAGCAGTACAGTAATTTAAAGATAAGAATGGAACAATAGTAGTACTTAACTAGGGAGAGAAAGGGAGTTAACTGCAATGTTCTTTTGAAGTTTTTATTCCTCTGTCTCTTGTACTATGCCATTTGTGAAATATCACTAATATTTGGAATAAGAACTGTGAGCTCTCTCAAACCGACTTCAAATACCTGATAAGAAAGTTTTCTTGATTATGTAGTAAGTAGAGATGTCCTTGATTCTTCTTTGGTGGAAAGAATCCTGAGGAACTGCATTCATTTGGAATTATCACTCTTTTTAACAAATTGTCTCAATCAAATAAATATACAAACTCCAAATTAATTGAATAATGTAATAACTAAGGAGAAATTCACACATTCAGATGAATGGTCACAAAGACACAGAGGAGTAAGTAGATAGGTCTAAGCTTGTTGGGATCCAGGGTAAGTGGCCATGATTCTATTGCATCAGATTTTCTTTCAGTACCTAGGCCAATTGGACTCAGATAGCAACAAGAGATTTCTTTGATGCTTTCCTAGTTCCAGCTGGAATCTCTTGGTGCTCACCATGGCAAGAGGAATCTTATGGCAGCTCCTGACTCAGCTTTGCAATTGTTGAAACGCATGATTTAGACTTCGAGCTGGCATTACTCCTTGGTGCTTGCTCTCTGAGATGGGAAAGCAAGAGCGTAATAGCTTCACATAATCACAGCACAACGTACAAAAGCAAAAGGCGAAAGACAAAGACCGCAAGGAAAGAAGGAGTGTCAGAACCGTTCCCAATACTGTCCTTGTCAGCTCCAGTTCTGTGAGCCTAGTGTTTTTATAATCACAGAACGTGGAAGGAACCAAGCTGCTGAAAGTTGATGTTCACAGCCTTGCACATTTTCCTTTCTCCTCCCATCTCTGCCTCTTTTCTTTTCTCCTTTCTCAGAATTATTTTCTATAAAAGGCCACTCCACTGTCTACAGTAAAATTAAAAAAACACAAACAAACACACTTTTGTCAAATGCTGATGTTTTGCTCTGATTGTAAGTATTGTCTGATCTAAGTCTGCCTAACAAGCTCTGCTATTTTAGAGAAGCAAATTGAAATTTGTCAGGCCAAACTTATTGTAAAATCTTGGAAATGAATAGATTTAATTAAATTTTTACTACAGGTAAAATTATATTTGTTTGGTTTCGTTGAGAAGTTATTTAACACCTGCATTATTCATTTAGTCTTGCTTTGCCCTACTAAGTTAGTGCACCAACAGCCTATTCACATACATATATGAATATATATATATATATACATACATGCATATATATATGCATATATAATCTGTGTATCCTCCATCCATCTACTTTGTAACCTCATCTTACTGTTAGTCTTAGGGTTTCTATTGCTGTGATAAAACACCATGACCGTGGCAACACTTATAAGGAAAACGATTTAGTTGGGGCTCTCCTGCAGTTTCAGAGATTTAGTCCAGAGATTTAGCAGCAAGTACAGAGACACCAGGTAGACATGGTACTAGAGAAGGAAGTGAGAGTTCCACATCTGGATCTGCAGTCAGCAGAAAAATAGAAGAGCCACTAGATCTGACTTGGACATTTGAAACCCTCAAATGACTCAGTTCTTCCTAAAGGCCACACCTAGTCCAACAAGGACACACCTCCTAATGTCACTCCTTAAACATTAAAATATGAGTCTACCGGGGCCATTCTTTTTTTGCATTTTTTGTTAATTATTATTATTTATTAAAATTTATTCACTTTGTATCCCAGCTGTGGCATCCTTCTTTGTCTCCTCCCAATCCCACCCTCCCTCACTCTACTCTCTCTATGCCCTTCCCCTAATCCACTAATAGGGAAAGACTTCCTCCCTTTCTGTCTGACCCTAGACTATCAGGTCTCATTAGGATTGGCTACATTGTCTTCCTCTGTGGCCCTGCAAGACTGCACCCACCAGGGGGAGGTGATCAGAGATACTGATACTGAGTTCATGCTAGAGACAGCCCCTGCTCCCCTTACTAGGGACCCCACTTGGAGAATGAGCTGCCTAGGGCTACATCTGAGCAGGGGTTTTATGTCCTCTCCATTCCTGGTCCTTGGTTAGGGTATCAGTCTCTGTAGGGCCACCAGGGCCCAGTTGTTTTGACTCTGTTGGTCTCCTTTTGGAGCTCCTTTCCCCTCCAAATCTATTTCCCCCTTCTTTCATAAAATTCCATGCATTCTGCCCAAAGTTTGGTTGTAATTCTCAGCCTCTGTTTTGATACCTCGATCACTGGAGTCTTTCAGAGGTCATCTGTGGTAGGCTCCTGTCCTGTTTTCTGTCTTCTTCTGCTTTTGATGTCTATTGGGTTTCCCTCTGGATTGAGCATCTTCCCTAGGGTCTTCCTTGTTATTTAGCTTCTTTAAGAGTATAGAATGTTTATGAGTTTAGAATGTTTCTTTAGGAGTGTAGTATGTTTATTATATATTATATATCTAATAACCACTTCTGAGTGAATACATACCATGTGTGTCTTTTCGCTTCTGGGATACCTCACTCAGTATGATATTTTTTAGTTTCCAGCATTTGCCTGCAAATTTCATGATTTCCTTATTTTTAATAGCTGAGTAGTATTCCATTGTGTAAATTTACCACAATTTCTGTATCTATTCCTCAGTTCAGGAACATCTGGGTTGTTTCCAGGTTCTGACTATTACGAATAAAGCTGCTATGGACATTGCTGAGCAAATGTTCTTGTTGTATACTTGAGCATCTTTTGGATATATGCCTAGGAGTGGTACAGTTGGATTTTGAGGTAGTACTATTCCTAATTGTCTGAGAAAGTGCCAGATTGATTTCCAGAGTGGTTGTACAAGTTTACTGTCTCACCAGCAATAGAGCAGGGTTCTATGGGGCTATTCCTATTCAAACTCTTTATAGAACACAAAAAAGCTGTCAGTACATATTTGCATACATATCTCTATATACTATGAATTCACACATAAACACATTCTCTAATTCAGGGTGCTAGTAAATATATGATGTGCATAAACTGTTCATAATATCCCACTTTAAATAATTTATGAATAAATTTTAAGCTGAAAGGTAGTGTGTATACAACCATCTTTTATTATTTATAAAATAGATTTAAATGAAATCACACACAAAAAAAGGAAATGCCTCAAGTTACACATGATTTTACAGACCCTGGATAAGGCCCATTTCTGTTTGTGAAATGAAGATCACATGAATGTTATTTCATTATCATGATTTATTTTTAGTGATACTTGAACATAAAATTCTTCATTTGTATCGACACATTTTTTTTTGTGAGTCCTAAAACTTTTTGTTAAAGAATCTTATTTTCTTATCAAACTTCTTCTAAATTTTCTATTATCATTTAATTTTAGCATCATAGGTGACAATAGAAGACAGTAGTTCAGACAATAGATTGGAACAAGTATAAGCAAAAACTTTCTGTTTAATTTCAGGAAAAGAAGGAAGTTCAAACCTTCATGACAACATAGAGTGGGGAGGTCCAGCCCTGCTTTAGCGTAGCTGAGCTCTGCATTTTGCTTTATTTCAAGACCATACCATTATTGCAGTGGTTGCATAACAAATACTCTAATAAATAAAGTGGCAGCTAAAATTAATACATGTACAAATTTTGAAAAAAAACTCTGTGTTTGAGTTTTTAGTTAAATAACACATCTAAAAAGTAATACGGTATAGTGTATTGCATGGAATTAATAATGCAGGTTCTGGTTTGTGTAGCTCATATTAAGTAGGTTCAAGAAAGCTTTAGCAATATATATCTACAATTATTGATACAAACTGCACAAGTAAATAAAAAGACAGGGTCTTGATTGCCTAGCCTTATCTATTGAAATATCACTTATATCATTTTTACATTTTAATTGCACTCATTACACTTCAAAAGGGATCATATATTATCTAACTGTTGAATATTTATCTTCATCTTGGTTTAGTTCTGTATTGAGGAAGTGGAAATGTGAAATCCTCCTTTTGGTCGTCATTTATTAGTCAAAGAATTTTATACTTATTAAATAATTATGTTATGAACACATTTTGCATTGGGCAGTGGTGGTAGCGTTTGAAGAGAATGATACAATGCAGTTTAACAATGTTTAATATAATATAACATGTTGAATTATATATTAATAATAGGCTCCCAAATCACTAAGAAGGAAGTGATTCATGGACCTGTTCATGTAAAATATTTTGAGGTACAAAATCTTGAAATACAGACATTCAAATTTTGAAATAATATCTCCTACTTTAGTATAGCAGAAATCACATTTTCCTAGATAAGGATACTTTAGAATATTACAATTTTTAAGTGTAGACTGGCATAATAAATTCATACGTTTTATTAATGTGGATTGGAATTTAAGTTATTGGTTGTTTTTCTGCAGTTAACGCTATTTAGGATATATCATTGCTATTGTTTTACTAAAACCAACAATATGCTGATTATAACTCTCAACAAGGAGGATCTGCTGTAACTGATATCATCATTAATAATCTATTCAGATAATTCTTCAGAGGAGAAAAACATTGAGCAGGAAGGTTATCAGCAAAAATAGAATACAGCAAGTAATATAAAAATAGCATTAGCCTCCTTGTCTTTTTCAATCTGGGTAAAATATTCACGTTTTGATTTTATAATGGCTCCACAAAGTGTTCTTAAAGACTCATTTTCTAGGTTATATCTATACATGGTCCTTGGTTGGAGAAACAGTCTCATAGAAGACCCCTGTGCCCTAATATATTTGGCCCTTGTGGAGTTCCTGAGGGAGGGGGCTACAGCTGGATTACAAAGTAAATAGCCTGTGATTAATATAAAAAATAAAAATTATAAAATAAAATAGTTTATAGCTATTATTACAAAAAAAGACTCATTTTCTATTGAGGTAACTCTGAGCTATTCCAGATATAACCAGTGCCAGGCTACAGTGATAGTTTGTTTAAACAGTGGTTGAATTCTCAAATAGTTACTCTGTATCATTGTTCTGAACCTTAACTTGAATAATGCTTTTGACTAAACTAATGGTAATAGAGATAAAACAAAAAAGTAAAAAACAAAAATAGAACCAACTAAATAAACAAACAAAAACAAGAACAAACAAAGAAAAACCAGTGACTCTTATCTCTTTTCATATGCTATTATTTTACAGGTAACACAAAGGACTTATAATTTTACTAATTCTCTCTTTTTAAAAATTTATTTGGCCAGGTGCTATGTCTCATGCCTGTAATACCAGCACTCAGGGATGCAGAGACAGGTGGATCTCTGTGAGTTCAAGGCCAGCCTGGTCTAAAAAGTAAGGGCAAACAGCCAAGGCTACGTAGAGAAAGCCTGTCTCAAAAAAAAAAAAAAAACAAACAGAAAAAATAATTTAAGCACAATTATCAACTGGTGTTTTTATTTTCCTTAGTCTTAATCTCATTACTTTTCTGGCAATACCTTCTTTTTAAAATTTTAAATTTATTTTAAAAAATTTATTGACTTTTTATTATTTTTATTAATTAAATGTGTTTCATGGAGGCTGAAGAAATTGCTCAGTGATTAACTATTAACTACATTCTGCTGTTGAAGAGGACTGGAATTTGGTTCCCAGCATCCATATAGGTAGCTCACACTCACCTGTAACTTCAGCTCTATGGCATCCTATGCTTTCGGTCTTCACATGACCTGTACTCGTGTGTCCTCACATACCCACTCACACACATTTAAAAAACAAGATCTTAAAATCTTCAAAAATATGCTGTTTGACAATTTCTCACCTGCACAATCCATACTATTATCAACTGCTACTCTTTCGCATCTTTGTTTACTTCCATCACAAACTTCTTTCTTATTTCATGAGTCATTGAGTTTAATGAGGCCATCTCTGTTTACTGGACAATGAGTTTGGAGCTACCTGTTGGACTCTGAGGTTAGTAGTGAATTTAAAACTAAAGGCACTAACTAGCTACTTTGGAAGAGCTTATTAGTTTCCAAGAGTGTGGCAGGAAGAAGTGGGTCAACATGAGCTCCTCCTCTTCCCATGACTGATTGTGGACAGGACCAGTGTTGCATGAGTCCAGTGTAGGTAACAACTGTTGCTTAATGATGGTGTGCTTCCAAGACCCTTTCCCTCTCTTTTGTCACTTAGATAATTTCAACCCCCTCTTCTTCAGTGTTTTATCAGCCTAAGGGGTGCTAGTAGTATGGATCTCCTGCTCAGAGCTGTGCCCACAGCTGTTGCTTGTTTTCAGTACCTTGGTCAACCTTGAGTCTCTGCAACACTCCCAGTCACTGGAGAAAGAGCAGCTTAGAGTATTTTTGTCTGGTCTTGTCCAAGTGGCCTAGGAGAGTGACCATGATGTCACTCTAAGAGCGTTTCTTAATAATTAGGTGATCAAATCTGCTTCTCTGAAGTATTCTCAAAGTTATTTTTTAATTTGTTGAGTATTCTTGTTTTAACAAATCCTTGTTTATCAACTTTGGTGCATTTGTTTCTAACAGCTATACAACACCATCTTCATTAAATCCTAATTTTAGAAATGAAATTTCAGTTTCACTTTCCTATAAATATATGTTATATTTGCAGTGACAAATGGGTGGAAATGAAAGGATATTTGTATTTCTGTACCCTTACTTGTACTGATAATATATGTGTACATGTGAATCAAGTGAACTTTATAAGGGACTACCTCAATATTAAACTTGTCTGTAAAGACACTTTTACTACTTAGCTATTCTTCTCATTTCAGAAGCTTGACTAAAGAATATCAGGTTAAGAGACTCCTAGAAATTTTATACTTTGTTTCCTCTGTTCTTCCTCTGGAAGAAACAATAAAATGTACTTGGTTTCTATTTATACAGTTGACAATCAAGAATGTTATTTATTAGAAATTAATTTTATTGCAAATAGAAACATCACTTTTCTCAATATTATCATTTTATGTGTTTACTGAAAGGTAATTTATAAATTGATCAGTTAATTGTTTTCTGGTCTTCCTTTCCTCAGCTGCTCATGTAACATTCGGTTCAAATTTTGTATGGAAGCTGCTCTTTGAGGAGAAGGGCTGTTTGCTATATTAGCTCTTAGTTTGCGTATTCTCTTTATATAATCCCATGTTCCTCTGTGAGTTTTAAGGAAATCACTTGTCAGAGAACATACAGTCAAAAAGTCTTCTCTCCAGCCTGGACCTCTTCTTAGATTGTCATATTTTGTATCTTTAACCCACTGATACATTCCTTTAATATATGTTTATTGGTGACTTTTATACATTACATACATACTGTTAGGCCCTGAAGTTACAGCAGTAAATGAGAGATATATGTTTTGTGGATTTGTAGAAAGGGCAGATTAGTAGGAGAGGGAATCCTTAAAATTTGGGGTAGTATTACTTACGAATGTTGTCTGGCTCTGCACGTACTGAAACAATTATGATAGGAGAGACAGGTGTGCCTCCCAGTGGGGGGTAGTAGTCCAATCATGAGGCTTCTTCTGGGTCTCTGTCAACCTGTGATCCCCATGGTTTGGAGATAGCACACGTTGAATTACAGCTTGTACCACACTGCTGCTCTGACTTGTGAATCCCCATTTAATGTGTGAACTGTTGCAATTCAGTTGTGAAGCTAGGCTCTTCTTCATCTGACTTTAAAACACACACACACACATGCTCTCACATATACACTCACGCACACACAGAAAAGGGGGGGTATTTAAATATATTAAAGATGCTAATTTGCAGAAGGAACGTTCTGCAGTTCTTCCTTAGATGTGGGATCTTCTCGTGTTTCCTTCTGCTTAGATAATATAGACTGTAGGGGCTCAAGTGCTGGCTGAAAATATGTTTAAATGATACTCCCCATTAGTCAAAACATATTGCTTTATGTTGTGTCTTGTATTAGTCGGCCTATTCAACAATAGAGCGCGGGGTTTTACTCAACAATCAGCATCATGCTCACTTCATTTGTGGCTATGCTTCCGTGCTGCTTTGTGGCCACAGAAGAGTTTCACGAAGCTCATTTATAAAATGATTTCATTGTTCTACTTCCACTCTCTCACATATTCACTGATCTTTACAGCTTATTTATATTAGAAAAAAAGAATTTGTTCTCTGAATAGCATTTACTAATTGAATAGTCTGTGTAGCTAACAGGGTCTTGTCCAAGCATGACTAAATTGCTTTAGGGTGTCTAAACATTCCAAGCTAGTACACTTCTCAGTGTTTTAGGTCATCTTTTTTCTTAAAGTTCTATTTTTTTGCATCATACCCTAGATTTTATTCACCAGAATTGTTAAGTATCTCTTTTTGAAGGTGGCCTCTCTGATATTTTTATTGGACATAAGTGCCATATTTTTCTTTCTTTTTTTCTATTTTTAAATTTTATTTATTTACTTATTATTAATTACAATTTATTCACTTTGTATCCCGGGTGTGGCCCCTCCCTAATCTCCTCACTCTCCCTGCCTCTTCTCCCCATGCCCCTCCCCTAGTCCACTGATAGGGGAGGTCCTCCTACCCTTCTATCTGACCCTAGCCTATCAGGTCTCATCAAAACTGAAGGCACTGTCCTCCTCTGTGTCTAGGCAAGGCTGCTCCTCCCTTAGGGGGAGGTGATTTTTTATTATTTTTTATTCTCACACTGAAAACATGTACATGTGTAGGCACTGGGGAGAAGAAGGCAAGCTTCTCAAGTGCTACATTCACTCCCAGGTCCTTTCGCTTACTAACATTTTGTGTCTGTGTTTTGGGAACCACCGTTCATTGTGTGGTGTTCATTCTGCATCAGAATGTTGTGCTGTCAGCATCACGTGAGTGACAGTACGGATCCACTCTCTGTCTTCCTCTCCATTAATATTTGATATCCGGACCTGATAAATGTGTTCACTACCTTTTAAACTTGTTTTATTTTGGTTCTTAGACTAGGTTTTAGTCTTATTAATATAGATCAATCGATTAGTATCAGAACACTGATACTATGTCTTAACGGTATAAAACTGCCACAGTTTTCTCAGATTTTCCCCAAATCCATTGAAATGAAGTACAAAATTTACTTGAAATTATTATTTAATGAGTTTTTGAATGCAGAACTAGAAAAGAACTAAGTAACCATTAGGAGATAGTTAAGAAAAGAAAGGAAAAAAAAAACTTCTGAATTAAGCCCAATGAAAACAGCATACACTGTCCTCAAGACCCTTCCAAATTCATCAGAGCAATTTGTCCAGTAAATTCGAAAGCAATAACATGATATTATTTTTCTTGTGGTCTCATCATCATTTCCTACAACTCTATGTACTTCCTTGGTCTTTTTTTAATTCCTGAAACCTTAGCTCTTATATAATTTTTTTCCTGTTCAAATTTAGCTATTCCTTCTGAACCCTTCTGTGGAGAATATTATTCATTAGAGACCTCTCCTGACTTATTTGTTCAAAAATTGTTTGTCTCTCCAGCATGAATTAATGCGGCTGATGCTCTATTCTATTGTTCTTATTTTTTGACGAGGAGACAGACAATAAACAGTTAATAGGTAACAATAAATACATTGAAGAAAATATGCAAAGTGACCTATAGAAAATCTGGATAAGGAGGACTGATACTTTATCAAGCTTCATAAGAAGCACATCATCTTACACGGTGCGATATCCTTTTTTAAAAAAAGAGGTTTAACAAGTAGGTCCTGAGGCTAAGCAGGAGCATAAGCTAAGGGAAGAATCCTCAGTCATAATAGTTGGCTATGTTTATAAAATAGTCAGGCAACATGCGGGCTGAGGGGAGTAAGCCATGGGTGAGAGTCTGTGTCGCTGGCTTTCCTTGTGACAGAAATCTTAAGGAAGAGAGGTTTGAGCTGAAATGGTGTCTGTTACAGAGAGCAGTCATATAGTCACCAGTAGAAAGTACAATGTCCAGCGATAGAGACTAGCAGTATGTGGGAGCAGGAGTCTGCTATGGAATATGGCTAGAGGCAGTGCTAATCCTATAGAATAGCAAAAGCTATTTTGCTTTCTGAAGGAAGACAACTCACACATACACACACCAAAAAAAAAAAAAAAAGAAAAAGAAAAGAAAAAAACACAAAAAAAAAAACCCAGCAATATTGTTAGAATGTTTATTTAAATTTAAGTTATGATAACTTAAAAGTTCATTTTGTGAGAATCTAACATAATACACTGTCATCATATATTTATGTACCTTCCCAACTCATCCCAGAAATCCCCCAACTCCCTATACCCATGCAACTTCAACTCATGTTTATGCTCTCTCTCTCTCTCTCTCTCTCTCTCTCTCTCTCTCTCTCAAATCTTTCTGTGTGTGTTTGTGTCTGTCTGTCTGCCTGCCTCTCTGTCTGTCTGTCTCTCTGTCTGAATATCTGTCTGGAATGTGGGGACTTTCCTGAAATATGGACTGTGAAGTATGTGTCACTCCTTTGCAGAAAGCTGACATTCCTTTTCCCAGCATGGGCTGGTGGGGAGAGGGGGAGCTCATGTCCATCTCTCTTCTTCCACGTCTGCATTTTGTCATGCTGGAGTTTATGTAGGTCTTGTGAATGTTGTCACAATCTCTGTGAGTTTCCATTTGGCATTATGTGTCTGGAAAGCACTGCTTCCTTGATGTCGTACATCACCACCCCTGGCTTTTACATTCTCTCTGCCACACTCCGCACTTTTGCATAGATAACTGAGCTTCAAGGGGAGTGATGTGGTGTAGACACCTCATGGAGGGCTGAACACTCCAAATTTCTTTTGTCCTCATGATGGCCATTTGTGGGTTTCAGTGCTAATTGCCTTCTACTTTCTTTTGAAACCCAGAATTACCACTGCAAGTTGATTTGTCTCCCTAAACCTCATGAACCTCAAACCTTGATGAAAGGTTTATAAGACAACATATTTGTCTATCCCTCATACTTTTAACCATGGAAAAATAAGTGGTCAGGAGTAAAAACAGAATAATGCTAGAAGTGGCAGAAAGAAAATAGTTTTAGATATGTTCATTTATTTCTTTCAAGAATACACACTGATTGCCTTTTAATTATATTAAAAGAAAATATGTACATGAAAATATACACTACTGTTATAATGAGTGTTAATTGTAAATATTATGAATTTAATGTCTGTTTCCTTGATTGTACTATTTTATAGTTAGCAGGAATTGGATTATAGTCAAACTTGCCTGAAAATTATTTTATCTCAGTCTCCCTAAATCTGCATCTTCATCAGTACACTGCAACTCTATAATTTGTGAATTGTGGATTAAAATTGAATACAAGAATAACAATCTTAAACATAAAGCCAGATCCCAAATAAGCTATCACAAAAGGATACCATTCATATGTCCACACTGGATTGTTATTCATTTTAAGTTATTTAAGATAAAGCATGTACGATAACTCATATATAAATAAATATTATTATTAAAGTTAATTTTATGAAGCATTTTGTAATAGCATAATTTGTTTATTCTACAAATTCCTACTTTATTTTAAGGTTTTGAGCTGCTTTGGGAAGTAGCTATTTTTCTTTTTATAATTAATGATTATATACTTATAATTTTTTACTCATTTTTAAATGTCATATCTGGGACCTCTTAACAGATATGAATAAAAATGAGCGTCTATCCAAGCTCACTTAAAAATACTGCTTTAAGGGGTATTAGGAATGCTTACTAAAAATGTACTACTGATGTCAGGTGAAAACAGACTTGATGTCAATGCCCGTACTGTCTAAATACACATTTGGGATCAGATCCAATGCTGCAAAATCATTTCAAATATTACAGTATGTGTGGCAATATTGCATTTGTAAAGTTATTCCTTTAGTTGTTAAGTTATTCCTTTAGTTGTTAAGTTATTCCTTTAGTCAATTATTTTTTTTTGTAAAATGGAAAAAGTGAAAATATTCTCTCTAATTTTTGTCTTATGTACTTAAAAATTAAAAAAAAATAAAATCATAAAATTTCATCAGAATGAGCTCCATTTACTATACTTGATTGTAGGTTGGTGTGAACCAATAGTGATCCTAAGCTTTGGTTGAGTCTTTAGATAGGTAGAAACAGCTCGCTTCAGTTGCCTCTAGATCCTCATTTAGGGTTGACGACCCCAGGGCTTTCCTCCCTCCACTTTGGCATATTCACTGGCATCATCCCTGCTCCGCTCATGTTTGGGCAGTCATGCTGGTGAGACTGTATAGGTGTGGCCTTTACATTATTAGTAAAGGGAGAGTGCACTAATTGGTTGTCCAGTGCCGAATGCTCAGTCCACCATTACACAAATTGGTGCGCTGTATTTAGGAATATAGGCATGTGTATACATATTTCTGTGCAATACTAATTAATACAAAAAAGAAGCCATGAATTTGAATGAGAGAGAGGAGAGGCAGTATAAGGGAAGCCTTAGAGGGAGGAAAGGAAAGGAAGAAATGTAATTGTACTATAATCTCAAAAAAAAAAAAAAAACCTAAAAAAAAAAATCTTCAGCATTTTTTCCTGAGTTGATGGCAATACTTATTTTCAAAGAATACCAAAAATGTTAGGAAGCTATGATAATTTTCTAATTTCAATGTCATTCTGAAATGTCCCTTTGTCTAATGTAGTTTTTCCCGTGGTCTTTTCATGTTCAAAAACTCATGAAATCAAAAAGCTTAATACAAGGGAAGGACATACAGTAATAGGCTTCAGATTTTACAGAACATAATAGTAGAATCATGAAATTTTCAGGCCAAAGGAGAATTGTGTACTTCTCTAAGAAGCACTAAATCAATCATAGTCCTGACACTCAACTCAATGAGTTTCTTCAAGGGTGTGGCTGCTTGTGCCTTGCAAACTGACTCTCAGAATTCCATGTCTTAATAATGAGTATTAGAGGTAACAAGGTGATCCCGTTCCTTTTGAGCTACAGAATTTGATTAAAAGAAAATAAAAAGTTTCAGTTTTGACTGCTTAACTTAAGCATTAGCTAATCTTCTTATACCAGTAACCAAATATCTTATAAGAAAAGAATGTAAAGGAAGGAGCTATATTTTGACTTAAAATTTAAGAAGAAACCCAGACCATGATGGTGAAGGCATGGCAGCTGACTCTGTAAGTGATTATATTGCAGCCATCTGCAGTAAGGATGCAGACAGAAGGGGCAGGAAGTGGGTCCAGGTGATTAAATTTCAAATCGACACTAGATGCTCACTTTTCTCCAAAAAGTCTCATTTTTTTTCCCCAAAAGGTTTCAAACCTTTTCAAATGGCATCACCACCAGGTGGGAGCCAACTTATTTAAGTGTATAATCTGACAAACACATTATTGTAAAACTTTAAACAGATGTTCTTTCTTTATCTATAAGTTGCTTCCAAAATGACAGCTGCAAAAGAAAAATCTCATAGAACTCAAATATTTTAGGTTTGAATCGTCCTATAATCTCTTATTTTTCTCTAAATTATTTTGGGTCAAGAAATAAAAAAAAATCTGAACATCGACACAAATACAGTTTTCTTTCATTGAAAATAGATTTTTAATGCAACATATTCTGACAATGGTTTCTCCATTTACTCCTAGATTCTTCTTACCTCCTCTCCCATGCATATCCATGCTCTTTATGCCTCTCCTTAGAAAACAAACATGCATCTAAATAATATAATAAAACAACACAACACAAAAACAAACAAATCAGAACAGGTAAAAAGAAACAGAAGAAAAGTCACCAAAGAAAAAGCACAAGAAACACATATAGGCAAATGAGTTTTTAGACACAGGAATCCCATAAAGCCAACATAATTGAAGCCATAATATGTACTGACATTGACAGCTGTGAGTTTCTATATTTGTTCTCATCTTCTTCAGGACAAAGCTTCTCTGAAAATGGCTGAGTAGGTCACTGATGTGAGCATGTTATGAGGAGTCATTTTGTGGCTGTGTTCCTTCAGCAGAACAGTAGTATCAGGTATTACCCTAGGTGCCTGGCCTATCTGGTCTCAGGGTGTTGGCCACATGAACAGTGTTGAAGTATCTATCAACACAGGAATATGAGAATGTGCCATGATAGTTTTCTTTTTTTTTTTTTTTTGGTTTTGCTCTAATTTTTTAATTAAATTTTTATTTTTTATATTAGTTACAGTTTGTTTACTTTGTATCCCAGCGGTAGCCCCCTCCTTATTCCCTCCCAACCCCTCCCTTCTTCCCTCATCTCCTCCCTGCCCCTCTCCAAGTCCGCTGTTAAGGGAGGTCCTCCTCTTCTTCCATCTGACCCTAGCTTATCAGGTCTCTTCAGGACTGGCTGCATTGTCCTCCTCTGTGGCCTAGCAAGGCTGTTCCTGCCTCAAGGGGAGGGAAGGTCAAAGAACCAGCCATTGAATTTATGTCAGAAATAGACCTTCTTCCTCTTACTAGGGTACCCACTTGGATACTGAACTGCCATGGGCGATGTCCGAGATGGGGTTCTAGGTTATATCCATACATGGTCCTTGGTTGGAGAAATAGTCTCGGAAAAGACCCCTGTGCCCAGATATTTTTGGTCCTTGTGGAGCTCCTGTCCTCTCCAGATTTCACTAACTCCCCCTTCTTACATATGAATCCCTGCACTCGGCCCAAGGTTTGGTTATGAGTATATCAAGTCTGCCTTGATATACTGCTAGGAAGAGTCTCTTTAAGAGGCCCTCTGTGGTAGGCTCCTGTTACTTGTTTTCTCCTACATCCAGTGTCCATCCCATTTGTCTTTCTAAGTGAAGATTGATCATCTTACCCCGGGTCCTCTTTCTTGTTTAGTATGTTTATTTTTTAATTTCTCTAATGTATCATAAGTTACAAAAGGTAATGGCTGGAGTGATGGTTCAGCAGTTAGCAGCACAGGGTGCTCCTCCAGAGATCCTTGGTTTGGTTCCCAGTACTCATGTCACGGCTCACAAGCACTTAGAACATCATTCTCAAGGCATCTGTCATCTTCTTTTAGATTACGTAAACATATGAAGTGCACACAGACAAACACGCAGACAAATACAGATAAAATAGACTTGAAGAAACAATATATTTTCAATAATTAAAAAATTTAAAAGGTATTATTTGCACATTCATGGCTCTCTGTCTTGGCTAGTATGCCTAATATGTCTGAAAGATTCACAAACCTACATGTTCAAATAAATATCGAAGTGTCAAGATTTTGAGTCCAATTTTGAAAGTTAATATATGCAGCCAAATGTTAAATTGAGATGTCTTATCCTTTAAGTAAATTTAATGATCTAACAGGAATTTACCCTTGTGCCATAATGCGCTATGTAGTAAAATGTGAATGATTAATATAAGAAAATTATAATTGTTTCAAAGAAAGCTGTTGTATGCTTGGGAAACATGAAAGCCTGATTCATAATTTTATTTAAAGCTGAATGTGAGCGATGAACTTAGATCAGAGTCTTAGGGATAAATGGAGGAAAGATAGATGTAAACCTCACAATTCTCTTGGCCCTTGAAAGACCACACGGATTTGAAATTAGAGGTTATTTTAGAATGAAGGAGTAGTGTGATCAGTACTGGAGGAGAGCTTATCATCACATTTGCGCATAAGGGATGGAGTTAGCTTTTTAAAAATGTGGTATAAGTAGGCTAATAATGGGAAGAAATATGTTAGAATATTATAGCTTTAACAATTCTTATTTGCTTTCTGTGACATTTTAGAGCTTTTCTGTTGGGAAATTGTATTGCTGGAAATTATAGGACCATCTAACCCTATATTGGTTCTAATAAGTAAGATGGAAGACTGTGTAAGGTGTAAGGTGGGAGACTGTTGAAAAGCACCGTGGAGTTGCCATTAGACATAACCAACAAAACTATGAGTTCCCACCTCCACTACAGTTAATTGATGGGGATGTTCAGTGCATTTTCATTTTGGAAGTCTTAAGACTGTCCTTAATCCATTGTGGTCTCCCTGGTTATGGGGCATTGCTATGGCCTGTCTGCCTTCAGTATCAGTTACAGTAGTTAAGGAAGTTGAAAGTAGGTGAACACACAAGTGATGATGTCTAGCAAATTCACTGTATATTGTTACCTACTCATGTGTATCCGATGGGACAGAATATTCCCATATACAAGAAACTACACAAGGAAGATTTATCATTGGCTAGTAGAAAATAGGTGCAAAAACTGTTATGAGGGACAAAGGATCCATCGTGAACCTATCCTCCAAAGCTCATGGAAGTTGCTTAAGGTGGTTTGACTCCTGACTGCCTATACCTAGTAGGGCCATGTCTATGGAAGACCAAACGCTAGAACTCTGGGTTACACACCTCAAAGCAGACAATTGACTACTGAATTATAGGTTAACTAAAATATTTACTATTATATTCTTATTACTTTGTATTTGAGCAGAATTTTCCTTCATACATGGATAACACTGCTTACAGAAGCCATAGGTATTTAAACAAAAATTGTACTGCCAAGTATGGGATATATCTCTATTATGAGTTGTTGTCTAGGAGCCTACCAGAAATTCTGAAATCCATAAATCATTACTTTTGGTTACTCATCAAATAATACAGCATTTGTTTAAGGTGCAGCACACAAATGAACTCAGCTACAAGTAAGCTGGAGCCCTCCACAGTACTGGCTAGCACTCACAGGACTGGAAGGAGCTATGCAAGTTGCTGGTGGAGAAAAGGTGTCTATCTTTTTGTCCAATTGTAAATTGTGAGTGAGTACTAAAGTACCAAACTGCCAAGAATGGCCTTTCTACTAGTACAATTGTTGAACTGGAGACTGGATACTTGGGAGTATCCAGTCACTTTTTGATTGGATTTGATATCCCCTAGACTGAAACAAACAAACAAACAAACAAACAAACAAACAAACATCTAGTACTGTAAGCCTGAGGATGAACTTATTCCTGACACTGAGCTAAAGACATTTGTAACCAAACTGCCTTCTAAATACTTACAATCACACCCGTAGGCCATCTCTTTAGCCTTCCTGGCCATAGACTTGTCTTTATACATTAGGCTATGGTTAGTAGAGACTCATAAGTGGACAAAGGATTAAAGAATGGGTGATCGTTGAATCCTCAGCACTAAAAGTTATATCTGTATTACCACTTTCATGGCCCAGGGAGTGTCACAGAAAAATGGGCCAACACTTTAAATGAAATAGAGGATAGAAAGGAGTCCAATGAAATGTTCTCTTCTAGAAAAGACAGGGTTTATAGAATCATCAGGTCACAGTAGGTATGGTTACCTACGGAAGATCTCTGCATGTGTACACACACACACGTACACACACATTATGAACATAGGAGGTGGACTGGCTGGGAACAAGAAAGGTGATCTGTTCATAGGTGCAGGAGGTCCATAGGAGAAGTATTATGACTGTATCCACAAGACATTACATACATGTGTGGAATTATCAAAAACTTAATGCGGAACAAGTAACAATTTTCAAAGAATACCTTGTTTCTAGAGGAGACTGGAACACAGCTAGTCTGTCCCAGTCATTTTTCCATCCTCAGAAGATTTCCCTCACAAGAGGGTGATTAACAAGACCTGTGATGTTTCAGAAAATCCCTACCTGTCTGGGAACATTTTACTCCAAGAATACTCAGAGTTATCCTTGAAAATGACAAGAAATAAGGAGGAATTGTTTTTGCTTCAAGGCTATGAAGTGGTCTTTTGGAAGGGTCCTGCCTAGTTTCTTGATAATAATTAAGGGAAGATGCGCTGTATGATAGGCCTTCGTCATCATAATGTAGGAGAATTACGTAGTTTCATGTGATATATTCTGAAATGTTTTGCTCTTTGAATGCATAAGCACTACCAGAAGTGAATTGGAGAACATGAGAATGATTGTTTTCTGTTTTCTTAATGTGCTTTGCTCTTGTCTGTTTAATCCTAAAGTCTAAGCACACTTGTTTCTCCTTCTTAAGAGATTCCTTCTAAATTAGCAATTCCAATTCTTATTTTGCTGTCCTAGCACAGTAAGAAGTCAAGCAGGTTTGGGGTCATCCTCAGTGAGCTTCCTGCGTGGGCTCTTGTATGCTCTATGTTTCTGTTTTGTTCTGAGCATTGTGCATTTCATTTGGAGATTTTTATGTGACAGTTTGCTTACTGATAAATAAAAACTGTAACTTGAGTGTAACACAGCTCAAAATATGGATGAGCTGATGATTTTTTTGCCTTTTTCAAGGACCTCTGAATGTGCATGCATTCTCTGGAGACTTAAGGAAGATTTAGGGGTCTTCTAGGTAGGATCAAATATTCTCAGCTCAGCACCTGGAATTGTTCCACAGTGCCCATCAGCTTCACTGTGTAGACCCAGAAAACTTTCTAGATTTTGCAAGAAACTAAAAATTAGAAGTAAAATGTCACTTTTCTAAGTCTCAGATTTCCCACCATATGAACACTAGACACTTGTTATGAGTGTTTCTTATTGGACCTGCATTTTCCTCATGACAATGTTAGTCCTATAGACACATTTCTAGCAATGAGAATAAACTATCCATGTTGATGACAGTTTGACTTGCAGAAAGAGGACTCTTCAGCTCTAAGACTTTGTAGATGAAATATCTTTTGATGTTGCACCTGCCTGTCTTGTTTTCACTGGACAAAAACAGAGTAAGTTATGGAATCTAGCCCTACGAAGTGCTGTACAATTTCTCATAAGCTGCATGGGGAATTTCCTGGAGTGTCAATAATCATTTCCGTCCTTATCATTGGTAGTATCTAGAACTTAGGGACTTATCTTCTTTAGGCAAGCTTTTAGTTTCTTCTCTAAATATATTTGTAGACTAAGTGATGAGAACAATTTAGTGTGAAATATAAAAACGGTTATCATGTCCTAATAACAACCGAATTGCCTCAACGTGCAAAATGAGTAAAAGACATTAAAAATATTTAACCTAATGAACTGCACTTTATTATCCAGCTAATATCACTTAGTGATTCTTTCAGTAAAATTCACATTCCAGGATATAATAATGTTAGTTTCTAAAGTTTATTTCCAGTGGATCTCAGTGAGTTGAAACTGGTTTGAAAAGTATATATTCTAAGTTATATGTGATCATGTACAGCTTTCTATAAGTCACAAGAAAATATCAGATTAATTTAAACACCGTATAAATAATTATAAATGCTTTATTAAGTATTTTAGTATTTAAAATTATTTGTATATGATATTTCAATTGTAGAAAAATTGGTTTATTTATATATTTAGCAACTTTTTAATATATCGTTTAGCATAGGTTTTGTGCTAATATAGATCACTGCAGAAGTATTGTGAGGTAAGAAAGTTTGAGATCAGTACTGTTACAGTACACATAAGAAATTTGTCCAGAATATCTACCTGAAAATAGCAAACATGGAACTAAATTCTGGAGTAGTTTGTTACTGCTGGAGTGCTAAAATAATATATTTTCCCAAAAGAATCAATTTCATCTGGTAGGTTTCAAAAATCAAGAATCCATTATGTTCCTATTTGTGGCCATTTTTTTTTGAGCGCTCACTTAATAACACAGTTTTATCCTCAAAGATGAATATTATGGTAAATACTTTTTATAGCCCACATTCAAGCTCAATCTGGAAATCACAGATAAAGCAGTTAATTTATTTCCTGTTCCTTTAACAAACTAGAGGACATAAGTCTTGTCCTTTATTAGCCAAATGTTTCCCCAAAAGGAGCTCGTAAATGCAGATCCATTTATTTTCAAGGTTGAGTTGATAGTTTCATCAAAAACACATGTCCTAGGAAAGGGGCACTCTAATTCTGTTGTTTACTTGTTTGTTTACTATTACTTTATTTATTTGTTTCAATTTATTCATTTTGTATCTAGACTGTAGACCCCTCCCTTGTCTCCTCCCAGTCCCACCCATCTTACCTCTTCTCTCTTTATGCCCCTTCCCTAGTCTACTGATAAGGGAAGGCCTCCTACCCTTCTATCTGACCCTAACCTACCAGGTCTCATAAGGTCTGGCTGCATGCATCATCTTCCTCTGTGGCCTGGCAAGGATGCACCCCCCAGGGTGAGGTGATCAAAGAGCCAGGCACTGAGTTCCTGTCAGAGACAGTTCCTGTTCTCTTTACTGGTGGATCAATGGAATTGAATGGAGGACCCAGAAATAAACCCAAACACCTACTGATACTTGATTTTTGACAAAGAAATCAAAACCATACAACAGAAAAAAAGATAGCAACTTCAACAAATGATGCTGGTCTAACTGGGTGTCTACATGTAGAAAATGCAAATAGAACAATATTTATCACCCTGCACAAAAGTAAATTCCAAGTGGATCAAAGACCTCAACATAAAACCAGACACACTAGATGTGTTAGAAAAAAAAGTGGAGAAGAACCTTGAACTCATTGGCACAGGAGACAAATTTCTGAACAGAACACCAACAGCACAGGCTCTAAGATCATCAATCAGTAAATGGGACCTCACGAAACTGAAAAGCTTCTGTAAAGAAAAGGATATTGATTCTGTTTTTGCCTGTGCAATCTTTATCTGTATGTTTGTATGAGAGTATCCTTTACACTTTCTACACTTATATAGTAATAAATCATAAAAAATGACTCACCTACCTCATATGATTCATAGGAAGAAAATATTATTTTAAAAGTAAAATTGGAATGGATCCAGAGTATGTTTACTGTCTGGAAAAATTGCTATTAAAATAATCACCTATAATAAAATAGAATGTCGATAATAACCAAGACATCCGTGTACTGAGTGTGGTATTTCTGGGATCAGAGGTGAAAAATAAACTGAAGTCATAGCTTAAAGGTGAAAATATATTTCACTGCTCCACTGAATACAGGCTCACAGGCTGAAATTGGTGCAGAACTGTTCTACTTTATTTTGGCTGCCAATGCAAACTTATTAAAGTGCTTACGATGCTAAAGTAGGACGGAATAACTAATTAAAAATTTAAGAACAATAATTGGTAAGTACAAAGCACTATGTGTTCATGCATATCTACGTGGAAGTCGCATCTCTGTTCTGAGATGATTAAAGAGATGTCATTTCTACCATAGAGTTGTTTCTATCCTGATCTTTGTAGTGTACCACTCTACTTCTGTTATTGCCTTTGAAAGAGCAATACAAATATAAGATTAGGACATTGTAAAATTAAAAAATGAAATTCACAAAATAAGCCATTTCATTCTTAATTAAATGCGTCTCTCATTTTCACTGATTAACCTGTATTGTGATAACACACAGAGCTCCTTTTTTATTGCCAAAGCTATTACACAAGTACATAACATTTGTAAGAGACAGATAGCAGCAGCATTAAATATTGTCGGAGGTGTTTGTTTCTCAAATTTCATTATCTTTTATGTGGTATCATGATTTCACACCTTCATCTTGGAAACTTGTAGGATTTGCTTTCTTTTTTTTTTTTTTTTTTCATTTTGGTCACTGATGTCCATCAGAGGTGAAATATCTGAGATTCAAACAGTATGCATAAAACATTGCCTTAGGAACTGTGTGAATCTCTGAGTTAGAATCGCAGGAACGACTATTTGAAGAAAGAACATAAAAATTTAAGATGTAGAATGGCAGAGTAGAAAAAGAAGTTTTTTTAAAAAAATTACACTCTCTCAAGTGCACATTACATGAACTGTGGGTTGATACCCTCCATCCTGATGTAAAGCCACAGCACAGTAACTTGAGATGTATTTGATCGTTCCGGAGACAGGAAGGTCTCTTTGGAGGGCATTTGAAAACCTTATTCTGAAGGTCTGGGAAGGACATTAGATAGGGCACATGAAATATTAACTATACACTCAGGCATGTCGGCACTCTGTAGAGAAATGACAATGCGTGTGATTATGGATTTCATAAAGTGGATGAAATAAGCCTACATCCCTCTCTTACTGCTTTAAAGAAAGTATCACATGCATCATGATAAGTTACTCATCTGAAAGGCTAATATTTTGAATAATTTAAGGTAAATTATATTTAGTTATAATATTTTCAAAATTTCCAATAAATGCAGCATAATAATAAATTTAGTATGTTTTTTATTTTACATATACATAATTATTTGTCATGGAATATCTTTTCTATAAGTGCCTATACAGATACATACGGTTTACACTGGATAATCAATATGAAATTAAACATCAGATTTTTCTTTAAGTTCCACAAATATACTGCTACTGTGATGATTATTAGTTCTGTGGTGTGCCAGGTTAATACTGATAAAGTCCTTGTGGTCTGATAGTGGTTCTAGTTTAGATTTCAAAGATTTTAAGGTGAAGAATAATTACACTGCCCTGAAACATCAAAATGTGAAGATTTAAAACATTACTGTGTCAAATAAGTATCCTAGGTTTCTTCTGCTTTCACAGTGCAGCACATCTTCTTGATGCTAATAATGAGTGCATCAACATAAAAGCCTCTTGAGAGAGAAAAATGTACATCGATCACCATGTATGTTTCTGTAATTCCTTGAAGCTATTGACAGTAACCCTAAACCATGTCATATTTCTGACAACAGATTCCTTCCGTATGTTATTTAGTGATTTATAGCTGGGCATGGGGCGGGGTTGCAGAGACTGATGAATCAACCAAAGACTATGCATGGAGAGGATCTAGACCCTCTGCTCAGGTGTAGCCTATGGGCAGCTGAATCTCCAAAGGGGTTCCCTACTAAGGGGAGCAGGGGCAGTCACTGGCATGAACTTGGTCGCCTGCTCTATGATCACCTTTCCCTGGCAAAGTGGCCTTACTATGCCACAGAGAAAGAAGATCCAGCCAGTCCTGATGAGACCTCATAGGCTAGCATCAGATAGTGGGGGAGGAGGTCCTCCCTCATCAGTGGACTAAGAGAAGGACATGGGGGGAAGAAGAAGGAGGGAGGGTGGGACCTGGAGAAGTTGAGGGAGGAGATACAGATGGGATAAAAGTGAATATATTGTGATAAATGATAACAATAATTTAAAAAGAGTAACTAGAATTGAAAATACCTCTTATTGTATAAAACACGTGTATGACCTTGTATTTGAATGTGTTTGTAACATTCAGAGAAATTCCATAAATATTAGACACAGTACAACAAGAAAACCAGTACTTAACATAAACATCATAATTTTTTTTATCACCAGTGTGCTGAGATATGCATGCTGAATGTGTGTGGCTACAAAGTACATTTCTATCTGGTAGAGGATATAGATTTCAGACTGAAAAGTTGTTTGTGTTACAATCTGAATTCCATTTTTTTTTTCCGACTTACTACAACACTCCTTTGCAGTTCATGATTTTCCACTTGAAAAAGAGAGATACCATGGTGTTCCTCCAGCTTAATGCACGTTGCACAAATAAATGGGCAGCACAAAGAGAACTGCCCACAAAGCTTACAAGGGCCTATGTTATGCACATTGGTGCCCTACCTGCGTACAACCGTAAGCCAACCCTAAGCCAGCACTGAGAAAATGCCCAGGAAAAATCTCCCAGCTCAAACTGGAACTGTCTCCTTATTGTTTAGCTACTCTCTTTATAAGAGAGGGTGAAAAACTTGCGAAGCTCGGTATCTGTAAAGAGCAGCTATCATGAAGGGCTGGCGTAGGTTCCAGAACTTGAACTGGGTATCTCACTTCTCCATTTTTAATGGTTCAGGTCAAATGAAGATAGCCAATATGGATTGCTAGAGAGATTCTTTGCTTCATGATTCAGAGATACTTATTACTTTTAAACTTTTTTTTTAACACTTGACCTCTAGAATAAAAGACTGGAGAAGATGTTTTGTTGTTTTGTGCAGTATTTTATATAACTTGACACATAATTTCAGTGCTGGGTAAAGTTAAACAATACATATTTTGCTGTATTAAAACATATACCATTTAAATGCAAAATGCCTTGTTATATTTGTGTGATGATTTATAATTCCCTGTCATAATTCATGCTATCTATCTTAGAAAAAGGCATCAGAAAGAATAGAAGCTTTATGTTTTCCCAGTGAGAAAGTCATAACGAATTCATTATTAAAGCTGTTTTAATGAACTTGTACTTCAGAAGCAAAGATTATTATTGTATAAATACATTGTTAGAAAGATAATTTAGGGTTAACACAGGTGTGCATTAATGATTTCTTCATAAAGTAAATGAAGACAACATACAGTGTGAGAAGTAAAACATTATTAATTTAATTATATTCTTTCAAAACATACTGAATAGATGAAGCTGGTGAGCAAAAGAAACAGAAACTAAATGCATAAAGCTGCTGAAAAGCCACTACATCCCAGCTCCACTACAAACACAGTTTGAATAACACCATGTCCTATGATAATTGTCAGGGGGAAATATTTTGAAATATACTTCATTTGAAGTGTATTTTTGAAATGCAAACACTTTCTTAAACAGCCTACCTGCCACAAAGACAGACTATGTATGCTCGTCTGTTCACGTCTTGTATATTTTGGCATCATTTGTTTCTGTGTTATTAGATCAGTTATGAATTCTTCTACCTTCCGTGTCTTCCAGTTACAATGCCACTTCACATTGCCTACAGACTGTTCTTTCTGAATATATCCTGTGCCTCTTCAGTGGCAAACAGGCATGCATAGTCATGTATTCATGCTGTGTGTAAAGCTATTCAGTTTAGTATGTTTTTAAAACTCTCATTTCTATGTTTTCATTCTTCCTCTTAAGATATATTTGCAGCTCTGTGCTTGCAATTGTGATTACTTACTTACTGTCAGCTCAGATCATGTCCTCCTCTGGTTTTCCTTGCCATATCAAAGAATATCTTTTACTGAATATAGAGCCATCACACATATTAGTAAATTGCTCTGTCTTAAAACTTTATAAATTAAGACCTTGGGAGATAAAAAGAGAAGTAATTAAATGATTTCTCCAGTTTGACATCATGGTTGAAAAACAAATACTTTTCTAAAAAGTGGTCTGTGGTTGCCGTTTTTTTTGTCATTTTCCTAATATTTTAAGATTTGCAGATTATCTGATATCCTCATACTTTTAAAAATCGATTTTAAACATCTTTTACAATTTCATCATTTTTAATTTAAATTTATTTGTATAATTTACTCACTTTACATCCCCATTGTAATCCCCTCCT
Organism: Psammomys obesus; assembly: GCF_907164565.1. Classification (NCBI taxonomy): domain Eukaryota; kingdom Metazoa; phylum Chordata; class Mammalia; order Rodentia; family Muridae; genus Psammomys; species Psammomys obesus. The sequence continues at coordinate 19,419,639 of NW_026596166.1, read as the reverse complement.
TCATCTCACTGTCCCACCCTCCCTCCCTCTACCCTATTCCTTTCTCCTATTTCTCAAAGAAGGGGAGCCCTCCTCCCCTACCATCTGACCCCAGCCTATCAAGTCTCATCAGGACTGCTTGCATCTTACTCTGTGGCCAGGAAATGCTCAGTGGGAAACATTAGCTCAGATGGAGAGCATGCAAGAGGGTTTAAGCACAGTTTCTTGTACATTTCCCACTCCTATTGACAGCAAGTATTGATCACATAGATAAGAGATGGTGGCTGAATAAAATAGTACAATTTGAAATCAGCTATAGAAAGGTACAGTGATGATTAGGCATTTAATAAAAAAAAGAATGGTCAAGCCAGAGGCCCACCTGTAGCCAAGCAGTGCTGGCAAGCAGAAGACAGCCCGAGGCCTGCCTGCTGCCTCTGAGCAAGTATGTGGTAGAGATGTGGGAAGGAGAGAGAGGCAGAGAAGTCTGTGCACTGTGAAAAGAAGCAGAACTGGAGATGAGATGACAGTGAGGAACAGTCTGATATTAGACATCTGTGCTGCCACCTGAGGCCGTTGTGATGCCTGGCCATTGCTGCCCTGAAGGTCCATATCTGGGTCGCTGGGCCTACTGCAGCCATGGCAGTGCTACAGGAAAGCTGGTATGCTGACCAACACAGCTACCATCCAGACCCAGATATAGAACTTTGAATTGACCCACCCCATCATCTACCTCATCTATGAATTGCGGGAGCCTATTAAAGGGCCAGTCCCATAGATCCAAGGCATCAACAGGATATCCCAGAGGAGTCCCGATGAGAATTCAACATTGATAGTGTAGAAGAAGCCAGAGGCCTCAAACTAGACCAATGACGTATTGTAATGAACCTTTCCAACTAACGCTGTCTGGACAAAAGCGTATGCTGTGTGACATCTCGTGACACACCACAGTTTCATATGCCAGCAATATAATGAATAGGTGATGGAAAGGCAGGAGAGACAATGAACAGAATGGAAATGCACAGATGAACTGGAGGTGTCACAGCCGTGACACACATTACAGAAGGTTACAGTTGAAGGAGGAACAGGTCATTGCCCGAAAGGGTTGGCTAGATGTTTATTTGTTTATTTTAATTTCAATTTTATTTTTTATTATCTTTTTGGGAGGAAGGTTACAAGGGTGGAGGGTAGATACAGAAGTACCAGGAGATGAGTAGAACTGGGGCACTTGATGTGAAATTCACAAAGAATCAATAACAATTACTTTAAAAATAGAATAATAATTTCTGGCAAGGCTTGAGGAAAATTACATTTTGTTTTTCAAAATTTAATAAAATCACAATCAACATACTCAGGGATAAAAGGGAATGGTCAAAGTCAATAGAAGTGATGAGTAAACTAAATTTATTTGCAGTTAATATGTGACCCAGTAGCAATCAACTTGAAAGAGAATTTATATTAATTCTTCCTTGGGAAGGTAATTTGAAAAACTTCACTATAAGGCAACCTGAAAATATGCATAAAATATGAATATTAGTAACTGCTCTTTAGTTTATACAAGCATCTTGGGAAACAGTTTATTAAATTGCATATTTAAATATATTTATAAGGTATATTAATCAAACATAAACAGTAAATATTTACGGTATTTTGTTCATCGTAGTTAAAGTGTATTGTTATACACACATATTCAATTACACATTAGAACAGGTCATCCAGTACGTGATCACAGATTCACATTTACATTTTGAAAAAAAAATACCTGAGATAGGAGGAAGAAAAGGAGAAGATAATAGAGGGGAGAAGAGGAGAGGAGAGTGAAGGACAGGAGAAAAGAGGAGAGGGTACCAGAGGAGAGGGAAAAAGGTATAATTTTATATGAAAATGGCTGAAAATATATGACTAATGTTATTAAAATACAGTGCATCTACCAATATTATCAATTTTTCTCTTTGTCCCATTTTAATACACAAAAGCATAAATTAATTTGAAGTTGAAAGAAGATAAAGCTATTTATAGTAGTGTTTCATTTTTCTTTCAGACTTAAAGACAAAAAATATATTCTGTGCTCTGCTTATGGGAAGAATGGAATTGTGCAAATTATTTGCTATCACAGCACTCTGCTGACTAACTCGCAACCACAACCAATTTGAGGTTCCTGGTGGAAACTTTTAATGAGTGTTCAGATTATGCCACAATAACACACTCATTTCACTGCCCTGAGATGGCAGCTTCTAATTCTGGAGTTGTCTGTGACAAATGCTGAAATTCATGAGCAGAATATCCTCAAGCTGCCCTTCTGAGTTGTTCTCTGAAAACCTTTGTTTTCTTTGCTTAGAAAAGTGCTATAAATAACATCAGCTATAACAGAAAAGACAAACAGAACAAGATTAGAATCTGATATATACAGTTACACAAAAAACTTGAAATGAGAGACCAACCATTAAGTGGAGTTGTTCTGTGATGAACTCAGTTTTTCTACAGAGGTATGCGTCTGAGAACCTGTGGAGATGACACCACAACACTGCATTAAAAGGAATGAAAAGGGATAGCTAAGTAACAGTACACTTAAGATTTCACTGTACGCTCATTTATTTCTTCTTTCTTTCTCTTACCACTCTTTCCTCCATCTCTCCATCGCTCCTTCCCTCCCTTCCTCTCTCCCTCTTTCCTTTTTTTTCCTCTGTCCTCCTTCCCTGTGTGTGTGTGTGTGTGTGTGTGTGTGCACATTCGTGCAGACACCCATGAACACAAGAGAAAAGTTCCAGATCTCCTGATGCCAGAGTTAAAAGCAGTTGTCGGCCACCCAGTGTGGGCTCTAAGAACTGACGTCGGTCCTCAAGCACAGAGCCATTATTGCAGCTCATATTGTTTCCTTAAAACAGTGCAGTTTAGCTACAAGTGAAATCAAGCAAAGTATGCTGCATCGACTGGCCGCTCCCCTTACATGTGCTTGTTTACCACAACTAAAATCGCTTAAATTGTGTAACAATAGATGGCTTCAAATGAATGTCTTTTTGAATAAAGATAGTTGTCACTAAGAATTGAGCCCAATTGAGTAGTGACTTTTTCAAACTTAATTCTTTGTGTAACCATTTCTTTTTTATAATTCTACTATAGTTCCTAGACTACAATGTTAATTTTGAGGGACAAAGAAAAACTAATGATTTTCTGAACAAGTAAATTAATCATTTAAGTTGTTTGGTTAATACAGTCAATTAGTACATGAAATGTTAACGTGTAGTGTAATGCATGATATGATCCTTCTTACTTTTTATCTTAAAGTAGCAGGTTTGCATTCTGTGATATTTCTAGTAGTATAAACATATAAGTATAAATAAAGCTTCTGGAGCCATGGGATGTGAGTCTTATTCTTAGAGAAAAGTTCCAAGCAAGAAATTTAAGTCTAAAACTATCGTAGTTTTAGCAGATACAACAACTCGATAACATCATGTATACAGAATGTACAATGAAAACAAAAGCAAAAACATGTTAGGACAGAGCTAAAGGACTTCCAACTTTTCCAACGTTGAAGAAACTTAAAGCAACAACTAACTTCAAGCAACAAATAAACAACAACCAAACCAACCAAACAGGTAAACAAACAAAAACCAGTAGATCATGAAGTGAAGTACCCCTTAAAGTGTAGAATCTAGAAAACATTAATTTTCAATATGAAGTGTAATCAATTTTCAACTGTATTGAGTAGCTAAATATGTTGAAAACAAATAAAGCTGGCTTCAGCAAAGTGTTGGCCTACGATGATTCCATTAAAGTAATTAGATTGGAGTGTTGGTCATTACTCTTACAACACCACTTTGTTCAGCAATGAAGAATGCAGGATGAGCAGTAAGATACCTAGAATAGAAACGAATTTAAAAATTTGCCACAACAGGGACAATTATCTATGGTTGGAGTCAAAAGTATACTGCAAATAACTTATGATTGTGGGTGTAAATCTGTGCATGGTGATTAAATTGGCTAGTATTTGATGGTTTGAAATGAATGAAATATATTGTCTTGAAAAAAATAGAAAGTTTGTAATAAAATGAGGAGAGCTTAGTACAAATTCTCTGAGTAGGTCAGGGAGTTTGTGAGCCAAATCACAGTGGGAGATAATAATTGCTGGGGCAGGAATCGGTCTACACATGGCAGCTCCGGAACCTCACTGATGCTGTCACCGTCTGCACTAACGGAATGATGATATTCCTTCTTGGGTCCTTCACTAATTAACTTGTGATAACATGGACATTTTCTAACGTAACATCTCCTACAATCATTGGCCTCTCTCTCTCACTAAAAGTCCTTCTTCAACTCCACCCCTGTGGTGCCACTGCCACTTAATGGGGATCATAAGCAGAACCTAAAATGGCAAAATGGATTTTACAGAGGACAATGCAGCCAGTCCTGATGAGACCTGATAAGCCAGGGTCTGATGGGAGGGGAGGAGGTCCTCCCCTATCCGTGGACTTGGAGAGGGGCAGGGAGAAGATGAAGAAGGAAGGGTGGGAATGGGAGGGAATGAGGAAGGGAGCTACAACTGGGATACAAAGTCAATAAACTGTACTTAATTTAAAAAAATTAATAAAAACGAATAGTGAAAAGCCAGCGAACATGGTCATTATTGCTTTCATGAAGATTTGGGTATTTTTAGACAACCTAAGGCAGCATCAGTGATTAGGAGTGTGCACCCTGAAATCATGTGCCACAAGTTTTTTTGTTTGTTTGTTTAGTTGGTTGGATTTTTTTTTGTTTGTTTTGTTTTTATCATCTAACATGCTGCTCTATGTTGCTCTAGTCCACTCTAATGCTTACTGATCCATTAAGTTACTTTGTTTTTGGATGCTATTGATTCTGTGTCCTTACATGCAGAATCCTACAATATCTATCTACACCTTGGGGTTATTAAGTGTTCCTCTTATTTAGGATACTTTTTCTTAAGCATCAGGTACTGGTATAGAGCATGTCCATTTATAGATACAGACAACAGGCAAGTTCCCTGCTTAGTTTTAAATGTCATAGAGAAAATAGACTTAAGTTCTTCAAAACTGGCGGGCTTATAATTTGAATATGTATGGAGCTGCTGGTGGGTTCTAGGGAAATGGAAGCTAGGTGATGGGGGTAATGTAGGGAGGTAACTGCTTCATATAGACCGATGGAAGGCATATGCACTAGTAATATTTTAATAACAACTTGAAGCCTAATGGTGATGAGAACATACTTAGAAAGAGAGGTTTCCATATAACTAAACAGTTAGACATAACCCTTGGGAAGGAGAGACATGCCTGGATGATCAGCTGCTTTTGAGGCTGACAAATGGGAAGGCCTTATTGAATGTTGCAAACAAGATCAGAGCCCCCAGGGAGATCACAGAGAAAGCTTATACTCCAGCTCCGGTGGGCAACCACTGAAAGTTCACATAACAGTAAGGGCATCATTTATTTTATGATTTAAAAGCATTCTGGTTCATGGGTTAGGGAAGAAGGCCTGATTAGGGAATGAACACCTGGAAGGATCCTGCAGAGGGATTCTGACAAGAGAAGATATGGAAGCAAGACTCAGCAAAGGTCAGGGTCTAGATAGATTTGAAGCTAAGGACAACACAGTCTGCTGAGTTAAATTTGACTATTAGGAGAATAAAGATAGTCAAGGTCAGGCTCTTTGCTGTTCAGAAACTATAGCTTTCACTGTTAATTGATGAAAAACATAGAAAAGTACCTAATGCAAAATGAAAACTTAATACTTTTTTTTTTTGTATTTTAATAATCATCAGGTATTTTCTACATGGAGCAATGTGTTCTACAACCTTGCATTTGTTTTTGTATTTGAACCTGTGGATTCTAAGTTGCCTTTTACCTTAATGCTGTCTCTCTCCATTAATAGCTCTTTAGCTAAACCACTATCTCAGACTAAAATCAGCATATAGTTCACAGTCACTGTGTAGCTGTGGGCAGTTCATTAATTTCTCACTTTCATCTCCTATGAAACAACAATAATGACATTTACCTTCCAAGGCTATTACAAAAATTAAAAATATCCAGATTCAAAGATGAAAGTCACTACATTGTATGAGTTATTGCAGTTTTTGTTGTTGCCTGTACTCTGTGAATGCTCTTTATGCTAATCCTAGCCACTTAAATCCATCGGAGAGATTAATTCAAGTACTTAGTCATCCATGCTGAGTTTTATTCTTGTTTGGTAATATTTGAATGTTTTATTGCTGAGATTGATTTTTTATATATATTTCACATTTGGAGATTTATTGAGACCCAAGCATCTACTGAATCATTTTTAGAAGATTTTCAAGCATGATGAATACTGAGTTCAGAAAAGGAATGAGTTTGTACAGTTTAGTGTGTGTGTCTCAGACTCCAGCTGAGCAGTGTGTTATAGATTAGTGTCTAAGTATCCCCAGCAATGTAACTTGAAGCAAGAAAGAGTACAAAGGAAGGGTGAAGAAAGGTTGATCGCTGGGTACAAATTTATAGTTAGAAAAGAGAAGTAATTTCTTTTCTTCTATCAGTAGTATAGTGACTGTATGTAATAATAATAGTAATAATGTATATGTTGCAGAAAATCAGAATAAAAGGATTATTATATCTTTTCAACAAAAAGTGATAAATGGATGGAGATACTTTCTCTGCTTTGAATATTGGAATTGCTATTTCAATAAAAAATCTAAATATCAAGCTATATACTTGGTATTTAGTTAGATTATCAAAAAAGAGCTACAGGAAACCGAGAAACCTAAGTTTTAATCTTTCATCCTTTATTTCCAACTTTTCATTCTTGCTGAGACTAAAGTTTAAAAAAACAACCCCTCCCAAAAAAACTGTCATTTCTAAAGCTTGTATTTATCAGTTTGAGTACTCTTCCCACACACAGTGTTCTATGTAATGATTCTGATGAGCTCAAAATACTTTCATATATCAGTAATGCTTCATCTATCAAGTAATGCTGGTATCATGATTCCTAATTTACTAAGTGAAAGGACCAGAAATAATTACTCTCAGTGTCTCCTCCATTTTTTTTCCTACATTATTTGCATTCTGAAATTTTGGTCACTTGAACACAGAACTATTTTTAATCTCAAAACATCTAAACCAAAATAAAGCAATGTGAAATGTTAGCATAGACATTTCTTTGTAAATATTTTGCTTGAAAAAAAAATGAGGTTGTATCTTTAATTGTAGGATGAGAACACATACAGAATAATTTCATAAAATAGCATTTTTAGTCATGGTTTGTAGATTGATCAACTATTCCCCTGGATGTATATTTAAACATCATCTTAAATGGAACTAAGCAGGTAAAAGTTTTCCATGATGGTTACTGGAATTAATGTTCTTCCTTGACTTACCACAGGTAGACGTTCAAAAGACAGTCTTCAAGTTAGGCTGCATAAGTTATGTTTTGCATTTGGTAGGAAGATCCGAATGAGAAAATCCATTGCAATTAACATGTAAATTCCCTTTGAAACCCTTTGCTATTATGCACAAAGCCATTTAAAATATATGAGTGCTTATAACTTGTTTGGCGATATTGTGACCTTATGATGAAATAAAATTTATAATATACTGACAGGCATTTCTAAAAGACTTTCTAAAAAGTCTTGAAATATTTATGAACTATTTTAATAAATCTTCTATCTAGCTTCTCCTTTTTATCAAGAGAATCCTATGGAATTTCTGATGGATCTTAAACACAGTTATTATCAGGAATACTCATCTTTCACAAGAAGATTAGAAATAAGAAATTGAATAATGTGAAATAAACTCTGAATGAAGAAATTCTGATCAGCATATACATTTTCTTAAGAGATTATCATTGCATCTATGCATAAATTAATTGTTTATGGATCTGTAAATTTAAAAACGCATGTTAAAACAGAACTATTTTTTCTTAAAGCTTATAGTGAAAAACCTTTCTCAAAATTTTTTGAGATTATTATTACAGCAGTTCTCTCTTTTGTTTTCTCAAATTTTCTCACATACCCCTCCTTAATGTCCTTCAAATTCATGGCCTCTTTTTACACTAACTATTACTGCATGCATACATGTATGTGTACCTGTGTGTTTGTATATATGCATATGAATGAGCACATACATATATAACCTGCTCAGCTGTGTAATGTTACTGGTATGTATGAATTCTGAGTTGACCATAGGGTATTAGATAACCAGTCATATTCTTTCCCAGGGAAGATTATTTCTCCTGCTCTCAGCTTTCTTTAGTTGCCTGTAGTTTTTTTGTGTAGGGTTATGGCCCTGTGGGCTTTTCCCTGTCAACTTTGTTGTGATTTTTGGTGTCATCCTTGTTCATCTCATACTTATAAGGTCATTTTGGTGAGATTCTATGGGTGTAAGTTTGGGAAAATTGTATCATAGGAATCAGCAATCACTCTGCTCCACTGTAGACAACTACTCTTTGTGATTGTTATTTACCATATTGTAAAAAGCATCTGTCAGTAAAGCAGGTCCTTGAGAGATTATCAGACTAATTTTCCAGTTGTTGGCACTTTTTTAAAAAATATAATTATAAGTGGCAATTTTACCTGAAACATTCCTGATGACCATAAAACTGGCACTTACACTATCTTCCTTTAACCACAGAATAATTAATACATGTAATTTTATCTTCTCAGAGAAAGTAATGAATAATAATTCATTGACACTTCTGGGTCTCCACTGTTCACTTTCTTGGAAGCTTTTGTGAAATCATAGTTTATAAATTATTTATCGTACTCTTACATTTCTTATGTGTGAACAAAAGAGATAACATACTTCTTAAAGCTCTGTCTCTGTACGTGTGGCATGCTGTTATTCTAGTCAATCAAATTTGTGATTTTTATCCAGTTTTGTTATAAATATTGTGTTTATGACTTTTATTTAAAAAGTGAAAACACTATTTTAACATAAGCTAAGCCCCGATGTTTCGGTGGACTTTTTTTTGAGGAGGTAAGGGATAAATTTAAGACAGAGTATCACTGTAAAAAAAAAAACAAAAAACAAAACAAAAAAAAACAGAAACAAAATAAAACAAACAAACAAAAATAAACAGCCTTCAAACTGTAGGTAGCTCAGTTTGGCCTTTTATTCATGATCCTCCTCTCAGGCTCCTGAATGCTGAAATTACAGGTTTGTTCCATTATTTACATTTTAATATATGTAATTTTGTTTGATAACTAAACAGGCAACATCTTTTAGAGCAAAGATAAGTTATTAAATTTAGTACAATGCTAATTTCATTTACTTAAAAATTTAAACATTGTCTTTCTTTTTTTTTTTAAGCTAAGATATTTTCATTATTTTTTTCTTAGTTCCTAAATCTACTTTATCTTTTTATGGCCAACTCTATTTTGTTTTGCTTTTCCCGGACAATTTAATCAAAATATTTGAGCATTTGGAAGGCAACAGTTATTATAAGATGGACTGCAGTGCACCATAGTCAGTAGATGTGACTTTCTCATTCCTGATGGTGAGAACACTTCCCAGACTGCCAGCTCTGTAATACCTGTGAAGAAATCCGGCTTGCCGAAATCATGAGATGTTTATCCTGTCATTACAGATACTAGAATTATTGGCTATTCATATTGATATCAATGTAACCAGATAAATTATGGGTTACATAATTTAGTTTTTCTCCAGTGCTAAACAAATAGTATCCTGAAGTGCTTACAAAGACATTGACTTTTTTGGCCAAGTGCTCAAGTTCTGACCTGTAAAGAACTGATTATTACTCAGAACTCAATTGATTATGATAGATGTTGCCTCAAAAAGGATTAGATTCCCTCTCTCTCCTTTCTCTCTTTCTCTCTGTCTCTGTTTCTTCTTCTATCTTTCTCTCATATGTACACACACACACACACAAGTACACCCAATAGTATGTTTATTTAGAGTAAAAAATTAAGTATGTCAAAATATATGCCATTATCTAGGAAATGGAGAGAACCTACCTGATGAATGGATAATGTAAGCATGGTACATGTACACAATGGAATAATATTCAGCTATTAAAAAAGTGAAATCATGAAATTTGCAGTTAATGAATGGAAATAGAAAATATTTTACTGAGTGAGGTAAACCAGGCTCAAAAAGACAACATGTTTTTTTCTTTATTTGTGTTGTCTAACTACAAATTTTTAGGTATGCGTATTAACCTGAAAAATAACAGAAATAAGAATAGTAAATGGGGACTGGGATAGGTGGTGACCTAGAGGTCCAGAGAAGGAAATAGCAATGCACAATATTAAGAAGGGGAAAGTTGAAAAAAAAAAACCAAAACAAAACGTGGTGGGACTTTAAGTTGAAAAGGGCAACAGTGAAGTAGAGGGATGAAGGATGAGTGTTTGAATCCATTCTCCATGTGGGTTTCCTAGTAAGGGGAGAAGAGACAGTCCCTGACATGAACTCTGCTATCTGCTCCTTGATCACTTCTCCCTGGTGGGGAGACCTAGCCAGCCCACAGAGAAAGAGGTCCCAGGCAGTCCTGATGGGACCTCATAGGGTAGGGTCAGACAGTAAGTAAGAAGGACTTTCTCTATCAGTGGAATAGGGGAAGAAGAAGGAGGGAGGGTGGGGCCAGGAGGAGTTTAGGGAGGGGGATACAACTGGAATACAAAGTGAAAAAAAAATTGTAAATAATAATAATAATAATAAAGAGAAAAAAATAGCTTTGAAACATTTGTTTAAAAGTAAGACATTCAGGAAGAAGAGATATTGAATAAATATAAACTGTCTCTCAGAAATGCATACTATTTTATAATATGTATAGTATAGCACTTATACTACATTAAAACATACTATATATAATAGTAATTATACTATTCAGAGTATAGTATATGTATAAGAATAGTACATAATTTAGGTGAAATTACAGAATTTACACCACTTGGGATGATAAAGCTTCCTCCCAAGAACATAGACAACTTAACTAAATCCCCAGTACCAGGATTAAAAAAAATCTCCTTTTTCAGTTATTTTTTAGGAGAATTCTAGGAATTCAAAACTAATATAAGCTATTGCCTTTGCCTCCCAGATTTTGAAGTTATGTCTTTATTGCTGAATACATCACCCATTTTGGACTCAGAAGCCTTTTCCTGAGTACTGACTTTTATAGTACTGAAAGGTACTATTCAAGCTGCCAAGGGAAAGAAGCAACCAGTGGACTTTTTCTGCTTTGAGACTTATGGAGCACAGCAATGACAAGGATGGCAAGATACACCCAACAGTGCAATAGTGACACTTGCATCTTGATGATAACCAACAGTTATTTAATTATATTTAAGGTTTGTACAATAGTAGATAATTGATTCCTGGCTCGAAAGCCTAGCCAGCTACCAGTGTCTGGCGAGTTTAGAGAACCTAGAGAAGAACCTACTATTGCCACAACAGTATAGTTTCTAGTTGTTTTCTCAATATTTATCTACTCTCATACATAAGTGCAGCCATCATTCCTAATCACAGAAGCTTCTCTTTGTTGTACAGAGAGACCATTACAGAAATCTATAACTGGTTAAAGATGCAGAGAACAACTGTCAATGGTATGGGATTAAAATACTAGCATAGAATAATGTGGCAAAACTAAATACAAATTACTGTTCTCCACGTAATTAAAACCAAAGACACATACAAAACAAGGCCAGAACCAATCTCAGAATGGAGAAGGACATGAGCATGAAGTCTTACCTGTGGTCAAGGAGGTATTTGCAGCGGTCAGCTACTGGGAGATTGGGTCAGTTATCTTTAAGAGTGAAGCTCTTAGTTGACCGTGCTCCAGTGAAAGGCACCACACTCAGGAAAATCTAGGCAGCACAAGCTGGCTTTGTTAGCAGAATGGTGGTAGAGAACAGAAAGTGTGGAAAGTGGTGTGTCTGGAGAAGGTGCAGAAGGGCGGGTGAATATGATCAACACGTCATACCAAATTATCAAACTATAAATTATATATACATATAGCATTTATGTAGTGAATACTAATTTTATTCAACTTTTGCCAAAACATTCCATTCTACTGTCATTAAAACTATTTCTTTTATTTTCAAGGTTATCATATAATTACACCATTCTCCAATCTGCCTTATACTCCTTCTCACTCTCTTTTAAATTCATGACCTATTTTAATTTCTGTTGTGAACATACATACACATACTAAAACCTCACTTTATAATTATATATTACCTTTATATTATATGTTACTTTTAATAATATATATCACCTTTATATATGTGAAACATATATTATATATTACCTTTATATAGTGTGTTGCCTTTATGTGTTACATATAATTTCCTGATTTGGGTTTATTGCATCTTTGTCTCTTGTACTTTTATATGTTTTGAAATTGTTACGTGTGTGTGTGTGTGTGTGTGTGTGTGTGTGTGTGTGTATGTGTGTATGTGTATGATTTTTCCCATAGAGATATGGTCTGTTCATTTTAAATAAGGCACCACTGGAAAACCAAAAATGCTTCCACCCAAATGAAGCTTGGTAACTGCTGCATTTATTTATAGGACTGTGGTTCAGAATTATTTAGAGGGGCAAATAACAGGATACTTAAAAAGAAATATTAGGTAGATCCAACAGACTATAAAACGTCTTTGTCATCTCTGACAATTGTTTTTCAAGCGTTGTTGAGTATGGCAGGATGGATGAAGAATACAGTCTCCTGTAGGAACATCCAGTCATTGTCCGTATGCCATCTGACCTTCTCACCTGGATGACTGCTGCTGCAGCATTGTTGAATCCATCCTCTTCCCTGATATTCTCAGCAGGGATAATTTGCATTTCTTGGTTTATTTTAGGCAAAAGTGCTACACTGTAGCCCACCTAAGTTCTGACTGGTTCTGAACTGGCCCTGAGGCTCTTTTCACTTGTCATTGTCCACATCTGGCTGTGGGAGAAACCAAGATTGTATAAGTAGTTTCCATGTCTAGTATAGTTTGCATCATGCACTCTGGGAGTGGGGGATAATTATCCGTCCTTAGGTCAACCTTAATCTTTTTTACTTGTATTATTTTATAATTTATATTTTTTCTAAGCTGCTGCTCCAGCTTTAGAAGCTCAACAGCATAGCTTTCTGCCTTTTTTCCCTGGGAATTCAAGATTGACAAATCCTTTTGTGTTCTTTCCTCTTCTCTCATTTCCTCTTAATTGCTTTTGCACTTTACAAACCAAATTTACATGCCAGTCAGTCAGTTGGGTTGGTTCTCCCATCTCATAAAGATGACATCTTCCAGTGGAGCTCAGAGAAGCAGAGAAGCCACCCAAACTCTGGACCTGAGGCAAAGTCCTGGCTGGATCTAAATCTTTAACTCACCTGTGAACACTGCTCTACCTAGCATAGTGAACTGAGCATGGAATATTGCCTCTTTCCTGTTCAATTTACTAATCAACGTTTGCCTTCCTTTACTGTTTGCTAGTGTCAATATTCAGGGGTGTCTCAGTACATTCTGGATGGTTTTGTTTATGTTATGCAGCCTTTATCTCAACTTCTCAATATGAGAAGTTACGTTTCTTAGTTTCTTGGCTCCCACAACATGCAGGTTGTTCCCTTAAGCGTCTCACAGCCTTCAGGCAAGCTGTGAGAGGGTCTTTCATTTCCTGTTGAGAGGAGGACAATGCAGCCACTCCTGATAGGCTAGGGTCAGATGGAAGGGGAGGAGGACCTCCCCTATCAGTGGACTGGGAGAGGGGCATGGGAGGAGAAGAGAAAAGGAAGGGACAAGGGAGGGGGCTACAGCTGGGACACAAAGTGAATAAATTGTAAAATAATAATAATAATAATAATAATAATAATATATATAATATATAAGTGTATATATATATGATATAAAAAACTTCCAACATATATATACATACATGCATATATATATGTGATATATATAAAGTCCTTCCACTGGAGCATTTCACAGTCAGAATCTTTTGTTACTATCACTCAGCCCTGAAAAGGGACGTTATTAAACCTTCCAATAACATATTGAGTAATAGATTGTTCCCTCCTCTGTATTTGGACTTAGAAGTCCATTTATTTTTGTATAATTTCTATTCCATATTCCCTCTCTTTTAAATTTTTATTTATTTACTTTTTGTTTATTAAATGAATTTTTGTTTTTAAAAATTTCTTTATTTGGGAATTAACTTTTATGTTATTATTACATATATAGACACATATAAATATTACTGGCTGAGTTTATTATATATTATGGCTAAACACTTGGCATTGGATAAACAATTAGTTATTCTCTGCTTCTCAACCAGTTGTGGCTTTCTTTAGTGGTCTCTGTCTGCTGCAAAAGGGAGCCTGTTAGATGAGGGGTGATAGCCACACTTATCAGTGTGTGTAAGATAAGTATTTAGAATGAAGTTAGAAATCTCATGCAGCTCACACTCTAGGATCCCAAGGGAAATTATGTTGTGCATATCCAGTTTATACTCTCTTTCCATTTCAGACCCACAGCCTTGAGAAATGCCAGGGCAATATCTCTATAGCATCTTCTCTTTTACCTAATTTACCCAGAGATCAGGGACCAACATGGAAGACACTGGCCTCAAAGTCCTCTGTTATTACAAATAAGCAAATTTCTTCTGTGCAATTCAGTTGCAAGTTTTATTATACATGGGAGTGGGCATGCAACTGCTTCAATGGTTTGCTGAAATTTTTGTCTCCATGTGTGCTATTCTCTAGGACTGCAATGCACTCCATTGTTCTTTAAGACTAAAATACTTGAAAAATAATCATTCTTAAACTTGAGATCTTATACATTTTTAAACAAAACAAAACAAGATGGTCTTGGAATCTTCAGAGTGTCTGCTTTCCAATAGTATCCTTTTTCAGGAAGATTCTTGTGACCAGAAAGAAGAACAATGATGTGCTTACTGCAGTCTTCTCTTTTGAAGAGTCTTTTGAATGATAAGTTCAAAGAAAATAAAGGAATGGGGTGTGGAGAGTAATCATCCACCAGGGACTAGAGATAAGGAGCAGCACTTGGATAATTTACAGAACAATATAACTGGTTAGAATTTAGAAATATTTAATCTAACTCTCATCCTGTACTGAACCCACCTGGGCTTTTCTTCTTGTGCTAACTCATTCCTCTAATTGACAATGTTAATTATTTGGCAGGGAGAAGCATTTTATATGAATAAGAAGTGATAAACATCATAATTGAAAGAAAAGTGTCATTCATGACCAATACTTTTGGTCTTTGCAGTTCAAGGGCAGCTAGAATATGAAAGGACTTTGCCAAACTCTTTGCCACTTTTTGTTTTGAGAGATTTAACATAAACTTAATTTCCTTAATTAAAAAAAAAAAACTAGTAATAGAATGAAACCAACAGCTTTTTTTATTTTATGTTTTTAATTTTTTTTTATTTTTTCTAGAAAATAAATAAAATGTAAATCTAGACTGCAGATTTACAGTCTAGATCTAAGAGTTATTCACGTAAAATACAAAGTGAAGTTTCCACTTTTATGATGTATTTTTCAGTTCATTAAGAATGTAAATTTAATTACTTTACCATGATAAAATTTGTTTTACTTATTTTAACTTAATTTTAAACACCTAGGTGGTTAAGTTAAAATAAAATTAAGTTAAAATAAAATTCAAGTTACCAAAGTGGTTAGCAACTTACTTGTATCAAAACTAAGGATGTGATCATATAATGTAGGTCATGGATATTTCTCATTAAAATATTTTCTTTGGAATTTTTTCTATTTTTAATTTTATTTAGTTTCTTCGTTATATCACTTTCTAAAACCCCTGTATTTTTAACAGTAATTGAAAGAGAACTAGGACACTAAATTATTCACAGAATACAATGGTTAAAAAGTTCTTCGTATAGTTTAGTTAAATACTTCTGAGATGATTCCTGTGTGTTTAATTTACAGTCTCAGTTTATCTCATTTTGTCACAGACTCAAATAGAGATTGTTGTTATAGGAAATTAAGTATCATTTGTAAGAGATGTATAATCCCAGTTATAGAGACCCAGTTATGGCAGGAGGCCTTTGCATAATCCCCGTATTTAGCAATGGAAACTTAAAGTGTTTATGTGACATTCACATCACTTAGCAAAAATATCTACTGAACATCTTTGGTGGATAGGCTAAATAATTTTTTGCTACTTCTTCTAAATTAACTCATTTGAGTTGTAGTTTGTATTTTGTGTTCTGTTTTTATAATGATTCAGGGACATTATAATTTCAGGACATGCATGCTTGTTATGGAAGAGTGAAAGCTAAGTCTAATTTTCTGCCATTACAAATACTCAGTTAATGCTACCTTAAACATAATAGCTTAGAAATTTATCCAGATAAGGAACCTAAATGATTAGTAAATTATCTTTAAGAGTATTTATTTTTATCTGTGTGTGTAAGTCTGAGTATGTGTGTGAGTGTGAGAGATTGTCTGAGTGAGAGAAAGACAGAGAGAGAGATGTGTATGCATGTCATGTGACTGAAGCACCCATGGAATTCAGAAGAAGGTATCAGATATACTAGAGCTGGAGTTAGAGGTGATTGTGAACCACTTCATGCGGATACTGAACTCAAATTCTTTAGGAGAGCAATAGACACTTGTAACTTCTCAGCCACCTCATCTGCATCAGAAAGAGGGAAAATCTTTTATCTGTTAAAACTTTTTTTTGTGGAATAATGGCCAAAAGTTAGAGAATTCAGATAAGAAGTACTGTTTAGGGGCAAACTCATGGATCCACAGGAGGGATAGTCTACCAAACTCAGCATGAGTAGTTACTCTTCCTTCAATTTGACGTAAATACCCACAGTCCATTTCCCTAGAAGTCTCTGAACACAATGTGGTTCAATATTTTAATGAAGGTATATAAACCTCTCTCAATGAATGAATTCCTATTATTATCTTACTTTTAAACCGCTTCTTTATAGTCTAATGGAAATTCTGTTAAAAAATAAAAGAGTTGGGTTGGGCGATTTAGCTCAGTGGTAGAACACTTGCCTAGCAAGCACAAGGCCCTGGGTTCGGTCCTCAGCTCTGGAAAAAAAAAATAAATAAAAAATAAAAGAGTTCTTAAAGCTCCAAGAATTTGTAATATTTAATGATCTTATTAAACAATGAAGATCAAAAACTGTGTGGGTAGCCTGAATAAAGGCAAAAAATGATGTTACTTTTGCTTGAGGAATAGGCTGCTACTGTTTCTTTTTGTTTATGAGTTTTTTTTCCTAACTTTCCATAGTCATAAACACATATTAAGATGGGATCAGTTCTCAATCAAACCAGAAGGAATCAGTCATTTCATTCAGTATTATCATAAGAGTATTTGGGGGTTAAAGTTTTATTTAGGCAGTGCTAATGCTACAGCTATAGATGTTTCTGAAGCATGTTTCATTTGCTTGCTAGTTTACTTGTTTGTTTGAGACAGGGTTTCTCTGTGTTGCTATGGCGATCCTGAAATTTGCTCTGTAAACCAGGATTGCCTAGAACTCAGAGATCTACATTCCTCTGCCTCCTGAGTGCTGGAGGTAGAGGAATGTAGATGCATGTACCATCACTCCCAGCTCAAACCCTGTAATTCTTTTGTATGGTTATTGTGGTTGGAGAACTGGACTTGTGGTTGGCTTTTATCAAACTAGACAATGAAATGCAAAGACTGGAGCAGAAGAGTCTACTGGATGTTCTGCCTTTGAACCTGTGGAGTCCTGATCAGGGTTATCACCATATGAGTCACTAATGCATTTAGGAATAAAGACTCATAAACAAAGAGTAGCAGCCTATACTTGAAGCAGAAGTCACTCATAAGTCTCTAAACTAAAATCTGACTAAAAATCTAAACTAAAATCTAAACTGAAAAAAAAAAAATCTGGCTTTGAATTGGAACTTGGAATGGCTATTTTCATTTCTGACTTATATTCTTGAACATTCTTCCTGAAAGTTGCAACTGTTTATCATTATGATTTTTGCTTCAGGAAACAGAAGTTCCTTTTAATAATCCACAGTGATCATCCTGGCTATACTTATTAGGCCTGCATAGCTAACTGCCTGCACACTAAACCTCATCTCGAAGCTGTTACTTTTGATTCGGTTGCTGCAAAGCTGAGCATTACTGAGCCATTACTAAGCATACAATATAAGGCAGGTGATTTAATTTCTTATGCTTAGTCCCCGCTTGTAAGTAACATTCAAATGATGAGAGTTTGTGCTTTATTTGGTTGCTTGAAGAATTAATGAAATAATGCTGGAAACTGTTTGGAGAACTAGTTAGCATATAGTGATTCCTATATAAATGCTGCCATTATAATATTACTAAAATAGGTTCCATGTGATGATCACATTAAAACTATTTCATTATTTGCATTTAGCTCATCATTATATTACAAATTGTGGTGCTATAAAATCTATTATTATTTTAAAATAATTTACTGTGAATTTTTGTATGGAGAGTTCAGAAATAAATTGTCATAACCCACAACCTGGAACTTGTAGTAAACTTTCCATTTTTATTGCATATTCTCTACTGTTTGACAACTGACACTTAAATGTATGTTGTTTCTTTTTCTCTTCCATGTTGTACTAGCTTTCTTATCTCATAGTATTATTTTTTTATTATTAAAGTGCCATGGATCAATAGGATTTTCTCCCAGGATTAAAAAAAATCTATTAATTAATCATTTTTAATATTTTGTTGTCATAAAACACCATGACCAAAATAAACTTGAAGAGAAAGGGGGTTATTTCATTATTAAATTCTCAGGTCCATCTCCATCCCTGAGGAAGTTAGGGCAGGAACTCAAGACAGGGATGTGGAGGCAGGAGCAAAGGCCATGTGTGTGTGGGGGTCTTACTTATAGGTACTATAAGCAGGCAGGCTGAGAAAGTCTAATATTATCTTCCTTAAACAATAGATAGAAATTTATAGATTTAAATATATTTAATATTAAATATATTAATTATATTAAATATTAATTATATTATTTATATTATATTAATTATGGTAAATATTAAATATGTAATATATTGAATATCTGTCCATACCAAGCAGAGCTTCCAAATGGATGACTATTCTAACAAATGTATATATAGATCTCAGGACACCATGCTTTGATGTCATTCAGCATCAGAATCTTTACAGTTGACCCCCATCTGGATATTTATTTTCTAAACATTCTGCTCATAGATAAATGTAAATGTGTAGACCCCAGGTAATTAGATGATGTAACTATATAAGGAAAAAATTTGAAAAATGGAGACTAATAGTTTTAGATAAATAATGAGTAAAAACTAAATGAAGATGAGTGTTCTGTTTAGTTTTATGTCTACTTGACACACCGTGGAGTCATTTTGGAAGGGAGAACCTCAGCTGAAAAAAAATGCCCCCACCATATTATAGAAATATGGAGTTATTTTTTTCATAGTTAAATGACTCACTTGTAAATTATATTGTGGAAATTAGTTAGACACCTGAAAAAAAATTAAATTAATCAGTAACAGTAAATACATAAAGAAAAGTGTGGATCTATATCTCAAATAGTATGATAAAACTGGTAAGTACCATATATATATAGATAAAATGTGAAACCTCTTTAGGGAAAAAATAATCTAACAAAATCTCAGTTCAGAAATGTGAACTTTATATACAACTGTAACCATAAATTTATAATCCTAACGGGGGGAATAGTTCATCATAGACTGAGTAATAAAATTTATTTGGACTTTCATTTTATGACAAAACTTACAAAGAAGGAGCAGTTATTTTGGCACATATTAGTTTGTGGTTACTTTCCTTTGTGTTACTGGGCTTGTGCTGAGGTGGAGAAAGCAAGATACACCAAAGCTGCTTATTTCATCAGGGACAGGAAGCAGAGAGAGGAAGTAAGTGGATAGGAGCAAGGCATATCCTGAGCACTCAGTCAATGACTTATTTCATCTAACTAGATTCCACCCTTAACTCTTCACTATTTTGCAATAAAGCTGTCACATTATCAATCTATTAGATCAAAGCCCTCAGAATCCATTTGCCTTTTAGTGGTTGTACTGCTCTCTGGAGAAGAATTATTTAATAAATAAAGCTTTAGGAAAAAATTCATACCATAACCACAACAGGCATTTTAGGAAAAAAATAGTTAAAAAGAAAAACAAACAAACAAACAAACAAATCAAAGGCAGAACAGTATTTGTAACTTATGCCACAGAGATGTGGTAATAGGAAGATATTTAAAATAGAAGAATAAGACAAAATTAAACCAGTTTAAAACAAGACTACATTTCGTGTATGGAAATGCTGAAATGGCTCTTTTATTTAGGAAAGCATATCCACAGGATACTAATAGAAATCCATTTTTAAGTAACACTGGTCCATAAATTTTTAGCAATTGGTTTAATAAACACCTTCAAGCTTTATTAATACTATTGGAATCTATTAACACTAAAGCAAAACAAACAAACAAACAAACCAAAAGCCTCAGACTTTTGCTCATGTTAATACAAACAGGATATCTGTTGTAAGACACTTTTCTTCAGAAAGTGTTACACAAACATTTACTCATTTTAGAGAGGGAACTGACAACTGGGCCAAAGTGAAGATGCCATTGCTGTTCAGCTTGGTGAAGAATGAATTTATTTGTGTTATCAACACAAAAGCATGGGCAAATCTAGGGCAACTGCACCCCCCTACTCTAACTACTCTAAAAAGCCTTATGCTAACAAGGGTGGAGACTCATGAAAACCGGAACTGTGAAGTTTTTCTGTTTGTTTTATAGGCAACTCTATGGTTGATCAGTCTCTCCCAGGCAACTTAGCTGTTCTAAATCTCCTCAGAGGTCATGGGTTAGGGTTAGGGTTAGGGTTAGGGTTAGGGTTAGGGTTAGGGTTAGGGATAAGGTTAGGGCAGTTGTACGTTTGAATGAACAGGCATTGTGACAGTTTTGAGAAGAACTATACAAACCCAAGCCAACACAATCTCAAGTGTAGGGGTAGAGGTGTGTGTGCTCTGTATTCCATCCCCAGCAGAGGGTCTGTTGTCAACTGAAAGCTGCTTGAAGAAGGGCAGTGTGTTTTCTTTAAGAGTATAAGTATACAGGTATACCGTGAAACAATGGATGGCCTCATATTCAATAATACATCAGAAGCACAAACTGAATTCAGTAGGTTTAAAAAATATATAAAACAGCATGCAAAATTGATATATATATATATATATATATATATATATATATATATATATATACATACATATATAAAGGGAAAATAGTACTGAGAGGTGTTGAAAGTCAGGAGATGAATATAATCAAAGTACATTCTATGAAGGTCTCAAAGATTAATAATTAATAAAAATATTTAAAAAATAAAAGTATTGAGTAACAACACAAGATAAACCACTGTCTTCCATGTGCAGACGTGCATTCTCCACATATTTATAACACATGTCACTTTTGAATATGTATGTATCTATATATCCCTGTATGTATAAGGATAGCTTTGGTTTCATAAATTTAAATGCTTCGAAGTAAAGTTTATGTTTGTAACATGGTTCTATTCATCTGTAAAATGGTAGTTTCATTGTCATTGTGTGGGGAGAATGAGCCTTACAATTCTTTGGAGTATTCTTTTTTTTTTTTTTTTTGTAATTTGTATTTGGTTGCAGTGATCGCAATTATAGAAATCTCACTTTCTCCTTGTCCATCATTTTTATTTTATTTTAATAGAAAACAAAATAACAACCAGAGGTATCAATTTAGTTAGTTTTCTAAATAAAATTTTATATAATATTGAAAAACAGCACCGTGAGAGAAAACTAACTAAATCTATTTTCAGAAACCACAGGTAGGAAGCATTTATTCTTAATTGGCCTTGAACACCAGGAGAATAAAACACAGGCGAAGGCACTAGTGTGTGTAGCCCTGCCGGGGCCTGGAGGTTGTTTGTGTCCCTCTGTCCTAACTGTGGCTGAGTGTCTTTGTTAGGTCTTCATTGCTGTGAAGAGACACCATGACCACAGCAACTCTAATAAAGAAAACATTTAATTGGGGCTGGCTTACTGTTCAGAGTCTTAATACATTATTGTCATGGCAGGAAGCACACAGGCAGACATGCTGGAGAGGTGGTAGAGAGTCCTACATACTGACTGGCAGGCAGAAAGAAGAGAGAGCAACACTGATCCAGGCTTGAACATTTGAAACCTCAACTCCTACCCCCAGGTCCCCTGTGACACATTCCTCCAACAAGATCACAGCTACTCCAACAAGGCCACACCTCTGAGTGGTGTCACTTCCTATAGGCCGATGGAGGCTATTTCATTCAAACCACCACAGTGTGTATGTGCCAGGGTGTGTAGGGGCACGGGTGATGCTCCCAGAGCTAGGTCAGAGCCCTTGGGACATGAAAGCAACTCAAGGGCTGAACCTCGTCCAGCTGCAGGAGGGAGATAATGGACAGGGTGTGGGATGGGTGCATGCACCCCAGTCTACCCTGTCGTAGAGGCAGGGATACCTCAGCGTGTGGCATGCTGGGCCAGGTTTGACCCTGGCCACTGAGTGGGAGCTGGGTATGAGGCCTTGTGGAAGAAAGAACTGCCAGCAGCAAGACTCTGTTGAGACAAAAAGACTCTCTTTTTAAAACCACCAGTCAGCATTTATTTTAAAATGATTCCTTCTACTGCATTTCACTTCGTTTCTTAAACATTCCGTATTTGGTTATTTTGTGGAACCTTGAACTTTCTCTTCTTCGTGAACAAAATTTTAGTTATTCAAATAGAATATTAGAAATACAATATCATAGAAAATTACATTATAGTTTTGAAAATGATATCTTATATCAGATAAGTATGAAAAATATGATTAATGTGTAAATTATGCAATTTCTTAGAATGTTAATTTATTTTAATGACTAAAGTATTGTAGACATTATACTCTTTACAATTCTAATAGAAAAATAAAATTTCTTTATACTTAAGGAAACCTGTATAATCCAACTAAATTTCAAAACTATAATGTAAAAATAATCTCAATATATTTCTAATCATTTAATTCTAAAATTGGTGGGCAATTGCCTATAATTTCCTCCTCAAAACATTTATTTCCACAAAAGGGCAAAACCATTTCTTTGATATTGTAATGCATTGGACACTGGCTATATTTGCTTTTTTTCTCCATTTCTTCATATCATTCACTCTTCAAGAAATAATCTTAGCACCTCTTCAAACAACCCTGCCAGTTTTTCATGGTTTTTAAATAAATATATCTATAGAAATGATCCCTGAAAGTATAATGGATTTTAGCTGTATAATATAGGATAAATATAATAAAATCAACAAGGAAGACACTAGGGAAGATGTTTAATCCTCATTCAGAAGAGCAAATAGGATAGACATCAGAAGTCAGAGAAGACAAGGAATAGGAAAAGAGCCTTCCACAGAGGACCTCTGGAAGATTCTACCCACCAGGGTATTAAAAGAGATACTGAGACCCACAGCCAAACTTTGGGCAGAGTGCCATAATCCTGATGGAAGAAGAGGGGACAGGACTACACAAGGAGACCAACAGAGCCCAAATACCTGGGCCCAGGGTGGCCTGCAGAGGCCAGTATTCCAACTAAGGACCATATAAGGAGAGAACCTAAACCTCCTGTTCAAAGGAAACCCATTGGCTGCTCAGTTTCCAAGTGGTTTCCCTAGTAAGGGGAACAGGGGCTGTCTCTGACATGAACTCAGTAGCTGGCTCTTTGATCACCTCCCCTTGCCAGGCCACAGAGGAAGATGATATACCCAAGCTTGATGAAACCTGATAGGCTAGGGTCAGATAGAAGGGGAGGAGTTCCTCCTTTATCAGGGGACTATGGAAAGGGTATGGGGGAGAAGAGAGAGGATGGGTGGGACTGGGGAGAGACAAGGAAGGGGGCTGCAGAAAGGATACAAAGTGAATAAATGGTAATAAATGTATAAATAAAATTAAATTAAAAATTAAAAAATAAATATATCTCACATAGCCCTTTCTGGTATTACTTCTGACTCAAGAACTTCGAATAGCAAATAATTACTTGAAGGAGAGATCAAACACTTCAGAACCAACTTTTTAATTTAATACCATGAAAACGTGTTCAAGGTCTCATATTCTTATTTCTTCTGAACTCAGTTTCTGTCCCAGATTTTGACAAGTCTAAATGACTCAGTTCAAATGCATAAATTTCAAGATGTTTTAGGGGTTTTTCTGTAAATGCTGCATTAATAAACATTTTAATAGGTAGACATTGTTGGGATCAAATGAAGTCAGTGCATGTGAAGTTCATTAGGCATATATTTGACACATAGTAAGTAACTTGTAAGTATTAGCTATTTTTACTTGTTGCCTCTTCATTTTCTCTGTGTCCAATGGGATATATTTTGTTCATCCTCATCTCTGTTGTTGAAGATTCTACCTCTGAAGGCCCTCCACATAGGGCCTTTTTTCTCCTCTGTGCTTCAGTCAGGCACCTAAAGGCTCTGGAGCAAATATTTCTTTGCGTGTTAATCAAGCACTTCTCAGGAGTAGAGATTGCATGTTAATTGTTTCAGTCCATTTATCACCTGGATGCTCATACTTATTTCCCAAGTGCAACAAAATGACAAATACATTATGTAATTCTCATTTGGACTTAAATTGAAAACAAAAACAAAAAGAAACAAAACCCTTGAAACTGCATCATTATAGTTGTTAAAGGTCTTTCTGATTCCACATGAAACTCATTGGTGTTTTTGTATATTAGAATATTTATCTTGTCAGTGTGCCTTTGAGGGCCACAAAACCCATACAATTTCCTATAGAGTTCTCAGTATGTGAAAAACATTTTTTTTAGAACAAATCATGGGATCACTGGGTGTTCAGAACTATCTGAATGACATAATTTTATCCATTTTTAGATGTATGGATTAAACTAAGAACATCTAATTCAGTCTCTTGTGGATGTTCTATCATGTTGCAAAACATATCTTGTTATGTTTCATTGGCTTCAAGCTTTATTAACGATGTAAAATAAAATCTATGGCATTGCATGAGTTCAGTATAAAATGTTGTTATAATGTTAATTATCATATTTTAGTAGACTGGAAATGGATAAATATTACCTGTCTCTTACATATGTGACCAAATGAATCAACATTTCAAAAATATGAATTTTTGTTGTTTGACTTCCAAATGATGAGGTAAGGCTCTTATTATCATTTTCGCCAGAAAATACATCAACATAACCAATGGCAACTATAAGGAGATAATCATTTGATTCTTCTGGAAATTACCTTAAGGGAAGCCATCAAGGAGCGGAACATTCATTCAAGGATTTGCACTGTTCATCTTAGCAAGAACACTGACAAACTCCCCCGAGGCATGACTTACTCTGTCACTCTCATTACCAGGCAGTTCATGTCAGAGGTGTTCTACCATTGGCATGAGCAGCCGAGAAACTGAAGCCTTCCTCTCTCTACATCTAACTTTTTGTAGTGGTTCCACTGTGGGATGGCAGGAGGTCATAACTGTCATTGTCCTGCAGTATAGGGGTGATGAGACCTACCCATGACTGGATTTTGCTTCTTTCTGTTCTCCCAAGTGCCTGTTTCCCAAACTCTCAGAGTGGAAGAGCTACCATAGGAATGTAAACTGAAATCAAAGGCCTCTGTTCCCTTAAAGCCACTTTCACAATCCACTTGTTACATGTTGTTTTGAGATAAGTGGCAGTGGTCACTGGGTCTCATTAAGTGAGAACACACACACACACACACACACACACACACACACACACACACCTTAAACTTGCCATCAGCACATCTAATGGAAATAGTGGAAAATGTTATGTCTATGTTATTGTCAAATAAGTGCATCTGTTTGAAGAGAAATTATTGACCATCAAAGCTTTGGTGCAAAAAAAAAAAAAAATCTCAGGTCAATCAAGATTTTAATTGATACAACCACAGAAAAAAGCAAAAGATGTCCTCCTGGTTGTTCAGTCATTTATGATGCTAGAAAGGTAATTGGGCACATTTTCTAGATTCATTATGTGGGACAGAGTTTGAAATATTCACCGAACTTCACATAGATCATAAATATGGGCAAAAGTCCTACTGTCACTGTAAACAACCAGGACATAATACTGAACAATAGGCACTCTTATCAGTAAGTGACTTAGGAACCCAGCCTTCAAAATATCATGCTAAACAACATTATGATGTAGACGATTGCATCTGAGAAGTTATTTTCTTGGAAACAAGGAAGAAAGATTGTGTATGACAAAATGTTATGGCTAAAGATAAACAAAATGCAAACTCCAAAACTATGATGCCAGTCCTAAAAGCACACATATTTCCGATGACAAGTAGTGAACTCTCTGGAGCTCCGGCATCCACTGTTACTAAGATAAATCTTGGAAAATCAGACAAAATGCACAAACACACACAGCACATACACCCACCAAAAACAGGACACGTAAGTAAGACTACCCGAGACTATAGTCAAGGTGTTGGGAAGTCTTATGCCAAATTGATATACAAACTAGCTCTCTGAAAGGAGGAACCTCGATTGAGAGAGAGAATGCCTCCATAGTATCTGACTGTAAGGCAGTTTCTTAGTTAATGATTTCCGGGAGCAGGCTCAGCCCATCGTGGGTGATGATATCCCTGGGCTGGTTTTTCTGGGTCCTATAAGAAAGCAGGCCAAGCAAGCCATGATTAGTGAGCCAGTAAGCAGCACTCCTCCATGGCCTCTGTTCTTCCAGGACTTTCAGGGTTCCTGTTCTGTTTGAGTTTTTGTTCTTCAGTTTCATTTCTTTGATGAGGAACAGTGATATAGGAATATAAGCCAAATAAAGTTTTCCCTTCCCAAGCTGGTTTTTGGTCATAGTATTTTGTCACAGCAGTAGAAATGGGGCACGAAGTAAGGCACTAAGTTAAAAGAACATTGTCAACAGAAGAAAACAACAGCCGAGCACCCGGAAAAAGATCTTCACCCACCCTACTTCTGACAGAGGGCTGATATCCAGAATATAGAAAGAATTCAAGAAATTAAACACCAACATAGCAAGCACTCCAATTTAAAAATGGGGTAGAGAACTAAATAGAGAATTCTCAACAGAGGAATATTAAATGGCAGAGAAACACTAAAAGAAGTGATTAGTCACCAGGGAAATCCAAATCTAAAGGATCCTGAGATTCCAACTTATACCCATCAAAATGGCTAAGATCAAATACTCAAGGGATGACACATACTGGAGAGGTTGTGGAGATAGGGGAACCTTTCTCCATTGCTGGTGGGAATGTAAACATGTACAATCACTTTGGAAATCAATCTGGTGCTGTCTCAGAAAATTAGGAATAGTGCTACCTCAAGATCCAGCTATACCACTCCTGGGCATATACCTGAAAGATGCTCAACCATACAACAAGGATATTTGCTTAACTATGTTCATAGCAGCTTTATTCTTAATAGCCAGAATCTGGAAACAACCTAGATGTCCCTCAACCAAACAATGGATACAGAATTTGTGGTACATTTACACAATGGATTACTACTCAGCAATTAAAAACAAGGAAATAATGAAATTTGAAGGAAAATGGATGACACTAGAAAAGATCATAATCCTGAATGAGGTAACCCAGAAGCAGAAAGACACATATGGTGTATACTCACTTATAAGTGGATATTAGCTATATAATATAGGAAAACCATACTAAAAGAAGCTAAACAACAAGGAGGCTTAATCTTCATACAGAAGGGCAAACAGAATAGACATTGGAACTGGGAGAAGGCAGGGAACAGGACAGGACCCTTTCACAAGCAGCCTCTGAAAGACCCTACCCCTCGGGGTATTGAAGCAGATGCTGAGACTCATAGCCAAACTTTGGGCAGCGTGCAGGGAATCTTATAGAAGAAGGCATGATAGAAAGACTTGGAGGGGACAGGAGGGCCATAAGGAGACCAATAGAGCTAACAAATTTGGGCTCAGGTGCTCCTGCAGAGACTGATGAATCAACCAACTACCATGTATGGAGAGTATCCAGACCCTCTTCTCAGCGTAGCCCTTGGGCAGCCCAGTCTCCATGTGCGTTCCCAAGTAAGGGGAGCAGGGGCTCTTTCCTTCATGAACTCAGTGGCCAGCTCTTTCATCACCACAGAGAAAGGGGATCCAGACAGTCCTGATGAGACCTGATAGGCTAGGGTCAGATATTAGGGGAGAAGGACCTCCCCTATCAGTCGACAAGGGGAGAGACATAGCGCACAAGAGGAAGGAAGGGTGCGGCCTGGAGGAGAGGAGGGAAGGTTCTACAGCCTGGATAAAAAGTGGATAAATCGTAGTAAATAATAATAATAAAGGAAAAACGTTGATATAAAAAAGAAATAGACC
Organism: Psammomys obesus; assembly: GCF_907164565.1. Lineage (NCBI taxonomy): Eukaryota > Metazoa > Chordata > Mammalia > Rodentia > Muridae > Psammomys > Psammomys obesus. The sequence goes on along the minus strand of NW_026596166.1, from coordinate 19,391,334 downwards.
ACACCTCGGAACAAATAAACTTATCAAGAAAACAACAACTGTTACCTAGAGGGGAGGAGCAATAGCTAGACTCTCAGTTGTCTACTATCAAAATATCTACTTTGTAACCAAATGTAAGGTGTTCGGATATGTAGGAAAGCTTAACCTGCATGCATAAAAAATATCAGAATGTAGAATCCAGCTCTAAAAACCATACGGCGGAATTAGTAAACAAAGGTGTTGTTACAATAATGTTCAAATTATTAAGTGAGACTAGACCTTAAACAAATAAATAATTCTATAGTATCAGTATCAAAAATTTCATAAAAGAAATTATGAATAAATGGATAAATATTATTTGCACAATATGTAGTTAAAATGGAAATGAAATTGATATTTTACCAGAGAAAGGCTTATGAAGAGAAAATAAGCAAATTTGAACATACAGCAGTAAATATGAGAGCCCAATAACAAAAAAGTGAGAGTGGAGAAAATCTATAAAAGTGTCAGGAAAGTGGAATTTTATTATCTATGCTGACATATGCATAAGTGGGAGCATCAAAAGAAGTGACAAAAGACCAAAAATACTTCAACCTCAAGTGTCTTTCATTTGATTAAAAAGTAAGTATAAAATTACATTTTTTTTTAAAATATGAGAATCAAAAAAATTCAAAACATTTTAAACTAAACCATATGATGTGTAACTTTTTGTCTGGGTAAATTAAATAACCTACATCAAATGGCCAAGTTTCTTTATAATCAGAAAAAAAAGTAGCCCAATTATATACTGTCTGTATGAGTCACATATCATACAAAAATACTTTCCCTGTTAAAAGGGAAAGAATGCAAAAATATGAAAAAGCAACCCAACAGAACCAGAAAGGGTGGTAAAACACATACACACAAACACACAAACATACACAAAGTTTCTAGAGATATTTAAAGAAATTTTACAATGATTAAGGGTTACTTTATCTCAGAGATATGACAACTATAGACATATGTACAGTGAAAAACACAACCTCAAATCATTACAAGCAAAATCTATCAGAACTAAATAAATACTAATCATGTTGTAGGTAAAGGGTAATAAAAATACAGATGAAAAACAAACAAAATACCCAAACAACAAAAACACAACAAAAAGATACTATGTGACTTCAATGTGAAATTACTTTTTCCGGGTGTATAGACCTGGTTGAGCTGGAACTCAGAATCAGATATTGGCCTGATTCTGCCTCCCAACTGCTGAAATTAAAGCATTTACCAGCAGACCTAGTATGTCACTTTCAATAATGGATACTGTAATAAGTAATCAAGAAAATGAAGATATTGAGATCATAGAAATAACTGGACCTAATTCATATCCATAGAACTTTCAACTCCATAGTGGCAGGTCTAGAAGAGCTGTCTAGATGAAAAAAGAAGATTCTGCAGAAGTTATGATGAATCTATTTTCTGTTCTAACTTTAACTTCCTCTCAAAACAAAGAGATGTAGATACATATATCAATATATCAGAATTTTGTTTCAAGTTTTTGAAATACATGTCTTAGTTAAGTTTCTATTACTGTGACTATGAGCAATATAAACTGGGGTAGGAAAGTGTTTCTTTTATAAATCTTAGGATATAGTCCATTATTGAGGGAGGTCAAAACAAGAATTCAACAAGGAACCTGGAGGCGGGACACTGCTTAGTGGCTTGGTCTGCAAGGTCACATTTAACTTTTTTTTTTATAGCTCTGAGGACCACCTTGCTCAAGGATGGCGTCACCCACAGTGGTTGGGTCCTCCTACATCAGTCACTAATCAAGAAAAGTTATACAGACACGCCTACAGGCAACCTGATGATGGCATCTTCTTAATGGTGTGTGTGTGTTTCTCAGAATACTCTGGCCTGTGTCAATTTGACAAAAAAAAAAAAAAAAACAACAACAACAAACAAACAAACAAAAAAAAAACACTACCCAGGACAATTTAAACCTGCTTTTGTATTCTACCTGTGAATTATATAGCTGTATGTTTGGGAGTGCTACTCATCTGTTTTAATTTAAAGCTTAGTTTTCTGTCAGTGCTCAGTACATGAAGGCCCATTCTGTGTGCAAGAAAGGACAGTCTTTTTGTGCATTCCAAAAATCATCTTTAGCATATTCATGCAATTGTATGCTTACATATAAATTACCCATATCCCCATGTGTCCATGTTTACACCTAATAATTATTACCTTACAATCTTTTGCCCACTCTTTTGTTTTGCTATTTGAGCTAAGTAAGTGACAAGCCTGTCCTTAACTTTCTTGCTTCTCCCTCTCAAACTCTGGCACTGCAAAGCAGCACTCACCATTCCAGGCTACACTCAGTCATAGTTTATACATATTAAAATGTTAAATGCTCAGTTTTATGAAGTCCAACAATTTTATGTTTTCGGTTTTCCAACTTCAGTTAGCAGATCATGTCTACTAGCAGTGACACTCACCATCTGATTTCAGAAAGATATTGGATGGATTTCATCCTGCTTTGCCTGTTTATGAAATTCACTATGTTAGGTCGCACTTCCTTTGCTGTGACAAAACCCAACCATCAAAAATAGCACGGGAGAACAAAGGTTTATTTGAGATACAAGTCAGTGTCAGAGGAGATCAGCCAGGAAAGCCAATTTTTAACTTTGGAAACTGGAGGAAGGAAACTGATGCAAAGAACACAGAAAAATGCTGTTTACTTCATGCTCCCTATGTCTTGTTCAACTTTCTTTTACAACCCATGACAACCGTGGCACTCTTAAATTAATCATAGTTAAGAAAATGCAGCACATTCTGCCCACAGTCTAATCTGATGAAAGCAATTCCTCAACAGAGGAATGCTGACTACAAGGTATATAAAAATTTATAGATAATTTGTAAAATTGTTTTGTAAGTTATCTGTTCCACAGTACTGTTTGAATAGCTGGAATATGCTCTGTATTTTTCCTCATTTATTATCTTTGTATTCTTTTTTATTCTATCCAAAATGCTTTTTCCTGCTTATGGTTTTCATGAGTTTATCTTTGACTTGTCACAATTTTGTATGAAAGCTTGGATATTATTTCCTTCCAAACACTGACAAACTTTGCAATTTTCCCTATGGTACCTTTCTAAAGTAAAATAGTTTTAGAATGAAGATGATGTGTCAGATTTATACAATGTCTACTGAACTTTTTAAAATCTTCCTTATGAAATCTTTTCTTTTTCTGAGGTGGGAAGGCTCTCATTGTCTTGTCTTGTAATCATCACACAGTAATTTTATTTTACTTCAGATGATCTAAATAAGACACTTTGTGTGTACAGAGTCATCTGTTATTTGAATTTCATTTTTGCCTACATAATAAATATTGATTTGAATCAGCCATTTATTTTAATACAGGTGTCTTCTGCCCAGACAGATGATTTCTGTGCCTGTGCTGAAGGTCAGTTATTTCCTAGTGTATGTATTTACTTTTAAACTACATTTCATATTTCATAGTGTATTTATTAATTGCAAGCAAAAACACATGATCTGAATGACTTAACTTTTTAGCGGGCTTCAAATTACGTAATACGTTATTATACATATTTAATTTTTTAAAATTTATTTTTATTGATTACAGTTCATTCACTTTGCATCCCAGTTGTATTCCCCTCCGTAGTCTCTTCCCAATCTCACTCTCCCTCCCTTATCTCCTCCCATGTCCCTCCCCAAGTCCACTGATAGGGGAGATCCTCCTCCTCTTCCCTCTGACCCTAGCCTATCAAGTTTCATCAGGAGTGACTGCATTGTATTCCTCTGTGGCCTGGTAAGGCTGCTTCCCCCTCAGGGGGAGGTGATCAAAAAGCCAGCCACTGAGTTCATGTCAGAAACAGTCCCTGTTCCCATTACTAGGGAACCTACTTGGAGACTGAGCTGCCATGGGCTACATCTGTGCATGGATTCTAGGTTATCTCCATGCATGGTACTTGGTTGGAGTATCAGTCTCAGAAAAGACTCCTTTGACCAGATTTTTTGGTTCTGTAGCTCTCTTTGTACCTAAAGAACCTAAGCAAGAAGGAGGATCTTGGGTAAGATGGTCAAGCCTCACTCAGAAAGGCAAGCAGGACTGACATAGCAAGAGGGAGAAAACAAGGAACAGGACAGGAGCTTATCAAAGAAGGTCTCTGAAAGACTCTACCTAGCAGAGTATCAAAGCAGATGCTGAGACTCATAGCCAAACTTTGGGCAGAGTGCAGGAAACCTTTTCAAAGAAGGGAGAAATAGAAAGACCTGGAGAGGACCAGAGTTCCACAAGGAGAGCAACAGAACCAAAAAATATTTAACTCTTAATGCTTTAAAAAATTTTGTTTTAGATCAGTTACATTACATGTGATTTATTAAAAAAAAAAAAACAAACAACAACAACAACAACAAAAACCACCAGTTTGACAATTTTTGTAATGAACTTTATTTTATTTTACTTTTTGTGACAAGTTCTAAGTATATAGCTCTGGCTATCCTAAAAACTATGTATACCAGGCTGGCCTATAATTCACAGAGGTCTGCTGGCCTTTGCCTTTAAGCATACCAGCATGCCCAGGCCTGTAATACATTTACTGTAGAAACTATAGAAAATTTTAACAGAAATGAAACCTACAAGAGTAGAAACTGTGGAGACAAGTAGCAGAATATGAATTAGTATGCAAATATCAACGACTTTCTGAGTATACTGAGAAGTAAATCAGGGAGCCAATTAAGGCAATCACAATTGCCTTTAAAAAGAAAACAAAAAATTAAAAACAAACCTTTAGACTAAACTTACCAAAGAGGTAAAAAAAAAAAATCTCTACAATGAAAAATTTAAAACACAAAAGGAAGAATTTGGGAAAGAAATCCATTTTGCAAAAATGTACACCCTGTGTGTGTAACCTGACAACTTGGCAACTCTAAGGTATAGTTGAGGGGAAGGTTTTGACAGAGGTATCCGGAAGAGTCCGGAACATAAGATTCTGAACATGGCCTCCTTAACTAGACTTGGCCTTAAGAGGGGGTATGCATAACAAGAGATGAAGAGTGTGGGCGAAGAGTGTGGGCGAAGAAGACCAAGAGAGTACATAGCCAAAATAGCAGTGTTATTAGAGAGGAAGAAACGAGGTGTAGTTATGGGGCCCATGAACTGTAGAAGTTCAGGGTAGGGGATAGAGTGAGAAGAGCTGAGAAGATGCCATCACAGACCCTGTAACAGGTAATTGTGATACTGAGAGCATCTAGAGGGTAGCATTCACTTTGGTATATTAATAACCACCACATATAGCCATTTTGTTTCTTGAGTTTATTTTGGAACTGAGACTAAGAAAGGTTGTCTCCAAATTGAATGCAATTCCAAACAAAATTCCAACTATATTTTTCACAAAATAGAAGAAATTAAAATTCATATAGACACACTAAGGATGCCAGAAAGCCAAAGCAAAACCCAAATAGAAAGAATAATGCTTGAGGTATTAGCATACCCAATCATAAGTTATTCTAGAACGACACATTTGAACATCATGGTAAAAGCAAAAAACAGAAACATATATAATTAGAATAGAACAGAAGATGGTGAGATAAATCTATGCAGTTACAGCTCTCCATTTGTGACAGAAATGCCCAAACTAGAAACTGAAGAAAATAAAATAACTTCGAGAAATGGTTTCTGGAAAAACTGGACTTGTAATTGTAGATGAAAATTACAATTATTAAAACTAGATGAATAAAACTCACACTAAGCAAAAGTCAACTCCAAATAGATGAAAGACCTCATGATAAAATCTGAAACTAATGAAGAGCTGGGCATCATAACCATTGGAGCAATAGTGACATGACTGGTTTGGGGGCAACCAACTGCATTCTGATTGGATCAGAGGCCTACTCCATGGGAAAAAATTCATTAATAGTACTGTAAACTGTCAAGCAGGCAATGGAGGTTATTTATTACTGACATTTATAGAGTCCAGCTACCTTAGTACCCAAAGACTAGTGCTTTTGTCAGAGAAAGCTCCTATGAGCAGAAATTATTGATTAATTGGGAGTTTTATTATTAGTTGAGTGATAACTTCTCTAAGGCTCAAGACATATTGGAAGAAGGAGACACCAAGACCGTAAGACCAAGAAGATGGGGCAAGGAGCTATGGATTTCTGTCTTGTGGATATAACATGACCATTGTAATAATGGACACATTGCAGTCATATCTATTTGTGTAAGACCTGTATTGAAAAACAAAACAAAACAAAACAAAACAAAACAAAAAAACCAAACACTATGAAATCAGAAGATTAAGGGCATAAAAGAAGGCACAGCAATCACAGAAACTTTCATAATTCAAAGATCAATTTTGGTCACTATATGCTGTTTACATGTATGAAACTAACAAGATAAAATAAATGATTAATGAAATAAGATTGGTTCTGTCCATTATGGGATATTTAATTATCATGTGTTGTCTTACCTTTTACTAATCACATGCTAAATCATCAGGTTTAAATGCATTTTAATTATTCTGAACGACATTTCTAACTTTGAGAAATATTCTTTTAAACATATTGTATTAGATTTCTTCCCAGTAATTTAGTTTCCTTATCTTTTGTGTCATTAAAATTATGTGCATACCCTTCATCATGTCCTTGTTGCTGGAAGCATAAACAAATAGTGTTGATTTGGGGTGTTATTCTTAGGACTCTTCAAGCTGTTTTCCATAATGAATTAACTAATTCTTTTTCTCATTTTACTTATGTACAGCAGTACATAAGGGATCACGTCCCCAGTAATAAATTGGCATCATGATCTTTGTGATGAGAACAACTGACACAATGATAGGGTTTCTGATTTGTTTTAATTTATATATATATCTATATCTATATCTATATATATATATATATAGATATATAAATATTAGTTTTTAATATAATATATAGTAGTTTTTATATTATATAATATAATATATAGTAGCTTTTAATATTTTTAGATAATTTTTCGTTTTCTAATGCTATCTTAAATCCTGAAATGTATCACAAAGAGTCATATTGCTAGACTTCACTTACCCTTTTGCTAAAATGGTATCTGAAAATTAGATATGAGAGCTAGGCTTTCTTTGTTTTAGTCTCCGAATTCTTATGAACTATAAGTATACCTTCTTCAGTATCCGTTTTACATTTTTGTCACTGTTGTATTATTTTATTCACATAGATATATTTGACAATTCATGCATTAAGCTTTTGGGGATAAAACTTTCATTGTAGGTTTTTTTTTTTTTTTGAGATTTGCTAGGGTTTCATCAGTTGTATTAACATTTTCTAAAAACATTATGACTATTATTTATTTTAGCAGTTAGTATTTTTAAAGGGCATTTTAATTGAATTTGGAAGTTCTTTTCTGTTTAGTTGCCTTATAGGTACTATAAGATGTGTGTTAGAATATGTCAGCATGGACATTAGATTTTTCTCTTTCTTTTGAGTTCTATAAATCATTTAAATATATTTTCAAGTTGTATGATTTATGAGCTTTTGATACTTTTCATATACTCATTGAATATTTTAGTATATTAACTTTTAAATCTTTATTAAGATATTTTTGTCTAAAATGAATTCCCGCTAATAGATCTAAAATAATTTTGTTCATTTACACTTATTTTTAACTTTTCTGTATCTATTTCATTACAGGAACACACTTATAAAGAACATTTTTTTTTAAGTGGTTCTAACATGAGCCACTGTTACCTGAAAACTGGAAATTTGGAGAGGACTCCTGATATACTTCATTCAGTTTAGTATTTTGGAGAATCTGAGCTTGGTTCTGCACATTAAATTTCAGTATTGCACTGAGCTGTGGTGCTCAGCCTCACCACAGTCCCTAGTGCCATCTGGGGGTCTTTAGAGTTTCTAATGCATGGGCTACACCCTACACAAACAGGAGCCTGCAAGATGGAGGCTCAGGCATCTGTGTGTTTATAGCTCCCTAGGTGCTCATTTTGTGCAGTCAATGGTGAGATCTAGTGCCAGAGGCACAAATTGGGTGTAGGGTGGAAGGATTAAGGGACAGTACTAGATTAAAATAAGAGAATGTGTGAAGGGGGGAAGGGGCACTTCATTGACTAGTTTTAAACTTTGTTATAGCACTGAGGGATAATTTTTGAACATTTTTTTTGTGTTAACTGATTTTTTTTTCTTTGCACTTTAAAAAGAAGTATAGAAAGAAAGTATGCATTAAAAGCATTCCATATGCAGGCACAATGAGGAGAGTGGAGTTTAATGGTGCCTAAAGTCATTCTAGTTTTAAAATTCTCTCAATTTGGTAGCTACAATTTGTAAATTAGAAGATAATTAGCAACACACAATGGATAGGTGGTAATCATCTATGTAGGCTTAATGTGTGAATGAGTACTAAGAAAACTTGCTGACTATAGTTGTTAAGAAACTCAAAGCATAGAATGTGCCTACCTACAACTCAGACCTTGGCAAATGAATTAGCTAAGCTAGAAATTATATAGACTGAGATATATATAATGAGAGAGTCCTCATCAAGAAAGTGAAACTATAGAAAAGAGTGTAGAAAAGAGAAAGGAAGTAAGAAAGAAGGAAGAAAGGAAGGAAGAAACAAAAAAGAAAAACAAAGCAAATCAAATGAAGGAAGCAATTTTCCTTGGAGGAAAGACAAATAAAACAAATTAGATAATATTTAGTAAATAATTATTTCAGAAATCAAAATACCCATCAAAATTGGTTTATAGAAATACAATTAGAATACCCAATGTACCTATTTAGGTATATGCTGAACTGAATTTGAGGAAAGGTAAAGATAGGAAAAGTAGATGAAAGAACTACAGAAAAAAAATATAGCTATATTTTCATTTGTTTACAGAAATATAAGAATATGTACATTGCTTTTCCAACCTTAAATACAGTACTCCCCAACCTCCAAATGCTCTGGCCTCTGGCTTTGAAGGTTTCTCTTTTGTAATAGAATATTCTTATTATTATCATTTATTACAATTTACTCAATTAGTATGCAGGTTGTGGCCCCATCCCTCATCTCTTCCCAACCCCACCCCTCTCCCTCTTTTCTGCCTATGCCACTACCCTGACCCACTGATAGGAGAGGACCTCCTCCTCTTTTATTTGACCTAGCCTATCAGGTCTCATCAGGACTGGTTTCAATGTCTTCCTTGATGGGCTGACAAGGCTGTAACCCCCAGGGGGAGGTGATCAGAGAGCCTGTCACTGAGTTCACTCCAGAGACAACCCCTGCTCCCCTTACTAGGGACTAGGGATTCCACTTACAGACTGAGTCTATGGACTACATCTGAGCTGGGGTTTTAGGTCTTCACCATGCATGGTCCTTGTTTTGGGTATCATCCTCTTCAGGGGCCTCAGGTTTTTTTTTTTTTTTTTTTTTTTTTTTTTTTTGGCTCTGTTGGTCTCCTTTTGGAGCTCCTGTCCTCTCCGGTCTTTCTATCTCACCCTTCCTTCATAAAATTCCATGCATTCAGCCCGAAGTTTGGCTGAGTTTCAGCCTCTGCTTCAACACTTCGATCAGTAGAGTCTTTCAGAGGCCATCTATGGTAGGCTTATGTCCTGTGCCCTGTCTTCTCTCCTGCTTCCATGTCTATCATGTCTGCCCTTCTGAATGAGGATTGAGCATCTTCCCTAGGGTCTTCCTTGTTGTTTTAGCTTCTTTAGGAGTACATATTCTAGTAGCTTTTTTTTCTATATTATATGTCTAATAAGCACTTATGAGTGAGTATATATCATATGTGTCTTTCTGCTTCTGGGTTACCTCACTCAAGATGATCTTTTTTTAGTTCCCACCATTGGCCTGAAAATTTCATGATTTCCTTCTTTTTAATAGCTGACTAGTCTTAAGTAGGCCCCGAGGCTGACTCTTGTCTGTTCAGCGATTTTCTTAATTTTCGTGCTGTTATCACAAATCTAAAGAAACTACTGCATGTGATAAACATGAATGATTGAACATGTGGAGAAATTATAAGAGCAAAAGCTCACAGAGAAACTTTGAAGTCAGGAAACCAAGGAAGAAAAAATTGGTTTGTCTTTTTACAGGTGAGTAGAACTTACAAACTCAGGAATTTCAGGAATCAGCAGAGCTGTAATCTTCAGAGCTGAAATCTTCAGAGCTGAGTTTAGTTATAAACATAAAATTCCACAAGCTTCACACCTGCGTTTATTCATCTATTTGTGTGAAACTAATACTTCACAGAGGAACATTGGCAGGAACATGGCTATGGAGGCAGCACCAGATTCTCTCTGGAAATGACATGAAATATAATTGAATGAAAATGAAAAGGAATTAGCGTGCTGAAGTGAATGTAAAAGATAAGATAGAGAGTGGAAAGAAAGGAGAAAAGGACTATGTTTTCCTGTTTGTTTTTTTTTTTATGCAAAACTTGATGGTAAATGTTGGAGAAATATTGCTCATGTTAGGACAGTTAGAGGGAGAAGCCTCAAAAATGACAGATGGGGACTTATAGATAGGGGAAATTGAAGCAGTAAGAAGCATGGGCACTGCTTCACCAAATATTCATCAAATATTTCTAGAGATGGTTGATAAATATTGAATGCCACCTTCCACTGAATTTTATGGAAAATAATGTGAGTATATGTATAAAACAGAAGAGACTTGAGATATAAGAATCTTTGTTAACAAACTGCTGCTGTATTTGTTATAAGCAGAATTTTCTTTGAGATAGCTATACAACATTGATATACTTAAATTAGCACTTAAATTACCACTTAATTTTAGCACTTAAATCTGGTGGGCTAACAGATGATAGTGTGACAAATGGACGGGTAATTATAGTTAATGCTTACCAACAACAAAATTATGAGGAAGCAGGATCGCATGGAAATTGCATGGACCCTCTATGTACAAAATGCATATAGTCAGGAATGGGTTGGCTAAATTAGAATGTATTTGCTTTGAAGTGTTTGGTGAATGTAAAGAGGAAAACAAAATGTTTTGCAGTCTGGAGATAACATAATTTTAAAATTTGTAAGCATCACATGACCTGGGATAGCTAGCTACAAGCCATTGGCCTGTGAGCCATGGGTGAATGGTACAGATCAGTACAGTTTTAATTAACTTTAAAAAGAGATTATTCCTTAAAATGGGATGCCATGAGAGTCCATCCTGCAGCTATTAGAGGTAGTATAGATTTCTCTAAGCTAATAGGAAAAAAAGCATGCAAATGAACTTGTGTACCTGTAGAGTAGTGTGAAAATAATTTCTTTTTTTAAATTTAATTTATTTTTTTATTATTAGTTACATTTTATTAACTCTGTATCTCAGCAGTATCCTGCTCCCTCATTTCCTACCAATCCCACCCTCCCTTCCTCATCTCCTCCCTGACCCTTTCCAAGTCCACTGATTGGGGAGGAGCTCCTCCCCTTTCATCTGACCCTGTTTTATAAGGTATCTTCAGGACTGGTTGCAAAGTCTTCCTCTGTGGCCTAGTAGGACTGCTCCTCCCTTGGGGGGGGGTGTCAAAAAGCCTGGCATTGAGTTCCTGTCAGAAATAGTCCCTGTTCCTCTTACTATGTGAAACCAGTTGGTTACTGAGCTACCATGGGCTTCATCCGAGCAGAGGTTCTAGGTTATATCCATACATAGTCCTTGGTGGTCTCAGAAAAGACCCCTGTGCCCAGATATATTTGGTCCTTGTGGAGCTCCTATCCTTTCCATGTCATACTAACTCCCCTTCCTTCATATGATTCCCTGCACTCTGTCGAAGGTTTGGTTATGAGTCTTAGTATCTGCTTTGAAACACTGCTAGGTAGAGTCTTTCAGATGGCTTCTGCGGTAGACTCCTGTCATATGTTCAATGCACATCCCATTTGTCTTTCTAAGTGAGGCTTGATTATCTTACCATGTGTCTGCTTTCTTGTTTATCTTCTTTAGGTGTATAGATTTCATGATGTTTATCATATCTTGTAGGTTTATATAAGTGAGTATATACCGTGTTTGTCTTTCTCCTTCTGGGATACTTCACTCATAATGATCTTTTCTAGATCCCACCGTTTGCCTGCAAATTTCATGATTTCCTCTTTTTTGGTGCTGAGTAATATTCCATTGTGTAAAAATACCACAATTTCTGTTTTAAGGATTAGGGGAAAATTTAATTGAAATATCATATAATACTAGCATCGCAAAGCAAATTAATACAATGCAATACCATAATTTGTAGATGATTAACTATTTGACAAGAATTTCCTATTTGTTAGAAAATTGGTGCTGGGGTATCAGAAGGCTGAATTTGTTTTTGTCGCTAGTCATTCAGATACTGGTTGTGATGGTGGTGGTGATTCAAATGATAGGTATGTAGGTGGACATGCAAGATTCTATCACACTGGAAATGGTGTTCCTAGCTGATGAGAGAAAGAAAGCTAGGTGAATGTTTGATTCCAAACCACCTACCAGTCACCTGCCTCCTTGTAACAGAGTATCCAACAAAACAATTTTTTTAATTTTTATTTTTTAATATTAGTTACAGTTTATGAACTTTGTATCCCAGCTGTATCATGCTCCCTCATTCCCTCCCCTTCCTGCCCTCCTTCCCTCATTTTCTCCCTACCCCTTTCCAAGTGCACTGATTGGGGAGGACCTCCCCTCTTTCATCTGACCCTAGGTTATCAGGCATCTTCAGGCCTCACTGCAAAGTCCTCCTCTGCGGCCTAGCAGGGCTGCTCTTCCCTCGGGTAGGGGAGAGGTAAAAGAGCCTGCCATTGAGTTCATGTCAGAAATAGTCCCTGTTCCCCTTACTAGGGTGCCCATTTGGAGACTGAGCTACCATGGGCTACATCTGAGCAGGAGTTCTAGGTTATATCTACACATGGTACTTGATGGAGTGTCAGTCTCAGAAAAGACCCCTGTGCCCAGATATATTTGGTCCTTGTGGAGCTCCTATTCTTTCCATGTGATACTAACTCCCCTTCCTTCATATGATTTCCTGCACTCTGCCAAAGGTTTGGTTATGAGTTTCAGCATCTGCTTTGATACACTGCTAGGCAGAGTCTTTCAGATGCCCTCTGCGGTAGGCTCCAGTCCTGTTACTTGTTTTCTCCTACATCCAATGTTCATCCCATTTGTCTTTCTAAGTGAGGGTTGATCATCTTACCCAGGGTCCTCTTTCTTGTTTAGCTTCTTTTGGTGTATAGATTTCCGTATGTTTATCCTAGTTATAGGTCTAGTACACATTTATAAGTGAGTATGTACTGTGTGTGTCTTTCTCCTTCTGGGATACCTCACTCAGAATGATCTTTTTTTGATCCTACCATTTGCTTGCAAATTTCATGATTTCCTTGTTTTTAATTGCTGAGTAGTATTGCATTGTATAAAAGTACCACAATTTCTGTATCCATTCCTCTGTTGATGTACATCTGGGTTGTTTCCAGGTCTGGCTATTACGAATAAAGCTGCTACAAACATGGTTGAGCAAATGTCACTGTTGTGTACTTGAGCATCTTTTGTATATATGCCTAGGAGTGGTATAGCTGAATCTTGAGGAAGCATTATTCCTAATCCAACAAAACAATTTAGGGGAGGATGTTTTGTCTTTTTATTGTTCCCTGTTGTGACACAATGCATTTACAAACAAATTTAAGGGATTAAGGATTTCTTTCAGTCTAGTTTCAAGTAACTGTTTATCCCAGAGTGGGGGTTATAGATATAGGAACTTGAAAGAGCTGGTCACATCCAATTCACAATCAGAAAAATAGAGCAATGAATGTGTGCATGCTTGGCTCAACTCAACTCTTGCACAATTCCCAAACCAGGGTATGGTTCCACTGACACTGGATGGGTCTTCCCACCTCAATTAATATAATCAAGGTATTCCCCCATACACATACCTACAGCTCAGACCAATGAGAGAGTCCCTATCAAGACTTTTCCAAGATGTTTCTAGACTGCATCAAATTAACTGTTAAAATTATCATCCCACGTTTGTTTTAGCTCATAGGTTGAGGGTATTGCCCATCATGGTGGGGAAATCATGGCAATATGAGCTTAAGGTAGTTCGTCATATAACATCTACTGTCAAGAAGCAGGGACAGATGAATGCTAGTGTTCTACTTGCTTTCTACTTTGGTGCACTTTAGGACACCATTTTCAATGTAGGTCAGGTAGGGCAACTGACCTTCTTTTTATTATTCCTCCTAAATGCTCAGAAGTAATCACATCTAGATAACCCATCAAATGCATGTCCAGAGACTTCCAGATGATCATAATCTTATTAACATGGACTCACTTGCCAGAGTTTTGATCCTTTTCCCCTGGTGGGACTGCCTTGCCAGGCCACTGGGGAAAAAGACAAGCTCAGTTCTGATGCAACTTCATGAAATGTGCTGGATGGGAAAGGGAGCTTCCTTTTTCTGAAAAAAGAGAGAAAGAGGGAGGGAAAGGAAGAGAGGGAAGGTGTTAGTATTAGGGCAGCCTGCTTCTTGGTTGCCTAGCAACCTATGATGTCATCATGTGTTGCCTGCCATGAAGCCCAGGTAGCAGCATCGGGTGTGTTTCAGTTGCTCCATAAAAGAACCAACCTGCCACTTTGTCTCTCTGTTACTTTCTTTTTTTTTTTTTTTTTTAATTTTATTTTTCTTTTTAGTTACATTTTGTTAACTCTGTGTCCCAGCTGTATCCCGCTCCCTCATTCCCTCCCCAACCCCACACTCCCTCCCTGGTCTCCTCCCTGCCCCTTTCCAAGTCCACTGATAGGGGAGGACCTCCTCCCCTTTCATTTGACCCTGTTTGATATAACCTAGAACTTCTGCTCGGATGTGGCCCGTGGTAGCTCAGTAACCAAGTAGTTTTCCAAAGTAAGGGGAACACGGACTATTTCTAACAGGATCTCAAGGGCAGGCTGTTTGATCCCCCCCCCCCCCAGGGGAGGAGCAGTACTGTTAGGCTACAGAGGAGGACTTTGCAGCCAGCCCTAAAGATCTTGTTACTTTCTTGCTCTTACCCTCTCTTACTTTCTCTCCCCTCTCTATGTTAGAGTGCCCCCTCCCCCTACCATGCCTCTCTCTCTCTCTCTCCATCTCCATCCAGTAAATCTCAGTGGATTTAAGATTTGTTGTGTGCATGGCATCCTTTTAAAATAAATACTTAAAGTGGGCTAGGGAGAAAAGGAGAGATTGGAGTACAACAAGGATATAAAGTGAATACATTCCAGTTATTTCTCTTAGACCTTCCAGTAGCCTGATGTAGACATATATGATGATGTGAAAAGAAGGTGATCAAATAAAATTTGTATATTAGCATTTGATAGTCATTTTTAAATCCCCCCTAAACAGTTGTAACCTCTTCAGACCTACGGCATAAGAATACTTACTTGTGTGTATTATGTTTTCATGACATTTTTTTTTTCCTGGTTTCTTCTTGAGGTTTGTTTTTCTGTGATAGGGAATGCCCTTCAGAGTCATGACAATAAGACAGTGGGTACTTGCTGTTTTTGTTTATCTGTATGCTTTTAATAGTTTCCCAGCTGAGCTACTTACTTCTTTAAAATGATACCTTAAAATGACACTTCTTTAAAATGTCCCTTTCTTTTTTTTCCTGTGAGAATAACTATTTGTCAAGACTTACAAGAGTTACAGAGCGTTGTGAGATGCCTTGATGGTACTGAAGGTTAAATTGGGTCTTCTGGACGAGCATCAAGGGCTCTTATACAGTGAGCTGTCTCTACAGACCCTTGGGCATTTTGTTTGTTTGTTTGTTTGTTTTACTTGGACTGAGTACTCAAGTCACATTCAGAAAGGAAAGGCAAGTCTTTGTAAAATTATTTATTATTTCTAAGACAATCAGTTCTACAATTTACCTCAGATATTTCTAACTTGGGAATAAGACTTTTTGATTCTTAGGTTCAAAGAGATTGTGCCCCCCGCAAAAAAAAATTGGGGTAAGATTTAAAAAAATAAACATGATTTCTGTACATTAAAAGTGGCCTCATAACTTTTTCAACTATTAGCTGGATTGAGTCTCTTTGAATTTAAATGATGATGTTTTATCATTTTCCAGTGTTGTTCTCTAACTATGAAAACATCTTCAGAGATTAGTAATCACAGGAATATTTCAGAGACAGCGTATTTTGTTATAGCTTCCACATAGCCATATAATTTTTTCTCCATTCCACATTGTCTTATGTAGTTCAGTTTGGTCTAATATTGCTTGAACTGAGATTTTAATCAGAATTTCTCCAAAATTTCCAAGACCTATTTCTACATTAATAATGATTTTATTATTATCTCACTTTCCAAAAATGTCTTTTATCATATCAGCTCCTATGTGTAGTTATTATTCTCTATGCTAATATACATTAAGGGATCATACCTCAGTCCTGCTGTAGTTCTTTGTCTCTGAACACAACAGATAATAAATGACTTTCCAGAAAATAGAAAAAGAAGTTTCTATTATATTTATTGAAGGATGTGACATATGTCTAGAAAAATAATCTTACTGTAAGGAATTAGGTTTCTAAAATCTGTCTGCTCATGATGTAAATGCTGTTAAATATGAAAATTCAATATGAGATACAACTTGTGAAACAATCCATAAATAATCTATATTATTCATTAATTTTAAGTTACTATGTAGCTTTGACTACTTCACTTGTTTCTAAGATCATTTAAATATTAAAATGTATACTTTTTTAAAGGAATATTTATTCTTATAAATAAGCTAATGACTAATATAACAGTAAATGAACCTCAAAAATCTATTTGATAAAAATTCAATAAAATAGAAGTTTAAAACAAAAAACATCATGCCACATTACTCTAAGCAACATCTTTGGTTTCTATTGGTTTTCTATGGGGGGGGGGTGGTAAATATACTAATGACACACATGTATATATTAAAGTAACCTTTGGTGCCAGGACTAAAGTAGGCTGCAAGAAATTCTTGATGCAGCTAAGGTCACTGTTCTCAATAGTTTAGGAAGAAAAATGTTACATATCAATACTCAGGAGCAGGCATGAATTAAGATGTAATATTTTTTTAATTTTTTATTTAACTTTTATTAATTACACTTTATTCATTTTGTATTCCCCCATAAGCCCCTCTCTCCTCCTCTCCTGATCCCACCCTCCCTCCCAAGATGTAATATTTTACACCAAAAATTTATGATTATTTCTCCATGTTGCACAGACACATGTATGTGAGCAAACACACACCAAGATGATCATAAATGAGAATGAAGGCTACACACGTAAGCCCTTTTGTGTTTGAAAAAATACATTGTATTTCATTATTCTTCCATGTTCAACCCTTCTCTTCATATATATTAAACCTTTTTGCAGGGGGCTGGAGAGAATGCTCAGAGGATAAGAGCATTGGCTGTTCTTCCAAAGGTCCGAAGGTCCTGAGTTCAATTCCCAGCAACCACACTCATAGCTCATAGCCATCTATAATGAGATCTGATGCCCTCTTCTGTTGTGCAGGCACACATGCATGCAGAATACCGTGTAAATAATAAATAAATAAATATTTTTAAAAAACCTTCTTCCAAACGCAAGTAATCAATGAAAATATGTTTATAATGCTTCATGGGATATGTAATATTACATGTAGGATATATATATATATATATATATATATATGTATATATATATATATATAATTATATATATATATATTTTTTATTGTGCAAAGCATATTTCTTCCTGCCCACCAAACGCACCCATACACTACAATTACAGTTGTAGGTTGTTATTTATGTTTTCACAATTACACTCATAATGAGCACAGTTCTTTTAAGTACACCTTTTGATTTTTATTGCTATTTATTACTATATTTATTATTACTTAGTAGTAAGTATTATAATAATTGTTTCAACCATATTTCATTGGTAGAACATAACATTTGGATGCTTCTAAATATTGACAGCATACGTTGTACATTGTGCTAAAATACTGATATGCTCTGTTGATTTAGTTTCTCAGTGGAATAAACTTTCAGGAAAGAGTCAAGAGATTAGGTCAGAGATTGTTTAATATTGTTAGTGTGTTTGCTCAAAAGCCTATAAAATTGATATTGGTTCAGAAAATGTATCTTTTTACATCTTGGCCATCTCTGAATTGCTCATATACCTTTTTGTCATTCTCTGTAATAAAATATACAAGATTTTAGTATTTAATTTATCTCGATAACTACTTTATTCATATTTTTGGTTGTTTCCATATATATATATATTTTTTTTTTCTAATTTTTATTTTGAAATAAGTTTAGCGTGGTCAGGGGTGTTGATCCAGGGGAGGCAAGAAGGAAATTCTTTTCAACATAATACAGTAGCCAGTGTTCAAACATTGAGCGACTGACACCGGGTAGTTTATTTGAAACATATCTCAGCACAGCACTATTTGGGAAAAAAAAAGTTTCCCAGTGATAATTAACTCAAGCCCATGTGCACCAAAAAGGGTGACACAACATTACATTGAAATTCTTGCAAAGCACAAGTTACATATTCCATTAATACTGGTTCTATAGTTTAACTAAGGAAGCAGATTAAAGGCAAGGAATTCTCATGATAAGGGCCTGGTAGAGTTTAGCACTATTGATTAAGTTCAGCAGAATAATTTTCTTCAGTAGCTGGTGTGCCCTGGCCATATAGATATCTCTGAGGTCAGTTAAACACCTTTCCTTCCAGCCTTCTGAATGGAAAATGGGTTGTATCTCTCTCGCTCTGAAGAGTACCCTCTGTGTGTTTAACACTCCTGGTTTCCCTAGTATTTTTCTGTGAGAACAATAACCTGTATGCCTTCTACAGACTTTTTGTTTAAGATGTTTACAATATGGATACCACTAAAGCATCCTTGCCGTTATTTTCTGGATAACAAACAAACGAACCACTAGTTTTCAAATTCCCAGTTTCTTTTTTTTTAACATTCTATTAATGACATGTTTTTTCCTAATTAAGATACAAATGGCAAGGCATGATGTTGTGTGCCTTTAAAGCTGCTTCCTAGAACAATCATAAACGAAAGGAGACAAAAAAAAAAAAACTTGTAATATCTAAATCTAGGTCTTATATTTTGGGTGTCTCACTTTGTGCCTAGAAAACAATTATTACTTACAATGAACTCAAATATGTGAACATATGTATATATACATATATATGCATACACATATATACATACATATATATATGTATGGATGGATATATATTTATACACACACACATATATATACATACATACATATGTATGTACACACATATATATGTATTTATTTATATGTATTTCATTTTGTTTTGTTTTTGTAATTTTTGTCTTACTGATTTTTTCTTTGATTTTATTTTTTATTTTTATTTTTATGTATAGAGAGAGGGATTTTATTCTTCTAACATGTCTATTTAGATAAGAATTTTAAACTGATATCTCTACATTGAAAATTGCTCATATAGTAGGAGGAAAAAAATTTACATTTTGTTATTAAATTTTTCTTTGTCACAAAGTATGACAAGATACCCTGAAAACAAAACTATTCTCTACATAAAATACATACATGTATGCATGTGTATGTGACATATATGTGCAATAAGCTAATGGCTAGTGACTAACACATACTAATAAAATATGAATATGAATCAGTAAGCAATGCTTAAAATTGTCAACTCTTCCAGGAAGGTCTTGAGCTTTTTTTTTTGGTTAATTTCCTGGTCTATGGGACAGAAGACAGAGCCTATAAATGTGTTGGATGTTCTGAATACTTGGACATTTGCTTAGAAAATCAGGATATAAATATGATCATACTTAATGAAGGAAATAAGCAGGAAAAATGCTCCACATGGAGGGAGGAATAAACAATGCTCCGTATTTGAACTTGGTACTGAGGGCCTATATATCTGTTTGTATACTTACTTGACATGTACTCTATATCTGTCAATATATTTTCTGTCTCCTGATAACTGAAAATAAAATCTCAAGGATGATCTGTATAGTGTGATTTTGTGGTTTGAATTCACCAAAATGGTCGTTCTATACAGGCATAAGTTGTAAATGACTTTTTAATTTAGCACCATGGTTATGCTGCTTACAAATAACTGCCAGAAGCAGTCACATAATTTTTAAATATTTCTTCTTATTCCTATTATTATTATTATTTATAATTTAATCACCTTGCATCCTGGTTGTGACTGCTTCCCTCATTTCCTCTTGGTCCAGTCCTCTCTCCATCCTTCTCCTCTCCTCCCCTACCATTTTCTCCTAGTCCACAGATTGGGTAAATCCTCCTTCCCCACCATCAGACCCCAACCAATCAGGTCTCATCAGGACTGCCTGGATAATCCTTCTCCTTGGGCTGGCTAGGTTGCCCCAGGAGAAAGAAGTGATCAAGAAGCAGGCAATTGAGTTCAGGTTAGAGACTGTTTCTTCTCCCCTTACTAGGAGACCCACATGGAGATTGAGCTGTCTATGGGTTATATCTGAGAAGGGGGCCTAGGTCCTCTCTATGAATGATCTTTGGATGATGCATCACTCTCTTCAGGTCTCCCAGGGCCCAGCTTTTTTTGGCTTTGTGGGTCTCCTTGTGAGACTCCTGTCCCCTCCAGGTTCTTCTGGATGCCACTTTTTCCACATGACTCCCTGTGCTCTGTCCAAAGTTTGACTGTGAGTCTCTGCATCTGCTTTGAGCTCCTGCTGGTCGGAGTCTTTTACAGGACATCTGAGGTAGGCTTCCATCCTGTTCCCTCTCTTTTACTGCTCCCTATGTCTGTCCTATTTTCCCTTCTGAATGAGAATTAAGCCTTTTGCCTAGAGTGTTCCTTATCATTTAGCTTCTTTAGGTCTGTAGATTTTAGTAGTATGTTTATCCTACATTACATGTCTAATATCCACTTATAAGTGAGTATATACCATGTGTGTCTTTCTGCTTCTGGGTTACCATACTCAGAATTATGATCCTTTGTAGTTCCATCCATTTGCCTGCAGATTACATGAGTTCCTTGTTTTCAATTGCTGAGTAGTATTCCATTTTGTGTAAGGGTACCACAATATCTGTATCCATTCTTCAGTTGAGGGACATCTAGGTTGTTTCTAGATCCTGGCTGTTATGAATAAAGCTGCTATGAACTTAGTTGACCAAATGCACTTGTATGATTGAGGATCTTTTGGATATATGCACAGTAGACGGTGAGACTCAGAGCCAAACTTTGTTACAGTACAGGGAATCTTATGTCAGAAGGGGGAGACAGAAAGACCTAGCAGGGAACAAGAGATCCACAACAAGAGCAACAAAACTAAAAGTATCTGGGCTATAGGGGTCCTGCAGAAGCTGATGAATCAACCAAGGACCATGCATGGAGAGGACCCAGACCCCCTGCTCAGATGTAGCCCATGGACAGCTCTGTCTCTGTGTGGGTTTCCTAGTAAAGAGAGCAGGGGTTGTCTTTTTCAGGGACTCGTGGCCAGCTCTTGGATCACCTCCCTCTGTTGAAGTTGCCTAACTAGGCCACAGAGTAAAAGGATGAAACATGATAGGCTAGGGTCTGATAGTAGAGAAGGAGGACCTTACCTATCAGTGGACTAGGGGAGTGACATAGTGGGAGAAAATAGAGGGAGGGTGGGACAGGGAGGAAATGAGGTAGGGTGTTAAAGCCAGGACAAAAAGTGAGTAAAATGTAATAAATAATAATAATAATATATTAAAAAAGAGAAAACAAACTTAACAGATTTTTTGGGAGATTCTTTGTCTCACTGTCATTTTAGAGCATATATGTGTAGATATATACATATACGTAATTTTATACATATACATAATTTTAAGTTAATATAAACTTTATCTTTATTTTATTTTTATCTTTATCTTTTTATATTTTATCTTTATCTTTATTATCTTTAATTCTATTTCCATATTCATCTATCATATTTATTTATTGTCATCCCCTCTTTAACCCTACAGACTCTTTTTTAATTTTTAAATTTAATTTTATTGATATATTGTTTATTACAATTTATTCACTTTGTATCCCTGCTGCATGCAGCCCCTCCCTCATCTCTTCACAGCCCCTTGCCCTTCCCTTTTTCCCCCAATGCCCTTTCTCTAGTCCCCTGATAGGGGAGGATCTCCTTGCCTTCTATCTGACCCTAGCTTATCAGGTCTCATCAAGGTTGGCTGCATCATCTTCCTCTGTGGCCTGGCAAGGCTGCACCCCCTAGGAGGAGGTGATCAAAGAATCAGCCTCTGAGTTCATGTCAGAGATAGCTCCCGAAACCCTTACTAGGGAAACCACTTGGAAATTGAGCAGCCAATGGACTTCCTTTCAACAGGGGGTCTATGTCCTCTCCATGCATGGTCCTTTGTTGGAGTATTGGTCTCTGCAGGACCCCCCTGGACCCAGGTATTTCACTTCGTTGTTCTCTTTGTGGAGTTCCTGTCCATGTCTTTCTAGCTCCCTATTCTTCCATAATGATTCCGGCACTCTGTACAAAGTTTGGCTATGAGTATCAGTATCTCATTCAATACCCTGGTAGGTAGAGTCTTTCAGAGGTCCTCTGTGGAAGGCTCCTGTCCTGTTCCCCTGTTTTCTCCTACTGCTGATTCTATGCTGTTTGTCCTTCTGAATGATGATTAAGCATCTTCCCTAGGGTCCTCCTTGTTTCCAACCTTCTGCTGCATTCAAGAAACACACCTCTACATTAAAGATAGATACTACCTCAGAGTAAAGGAAAGAAAAAGGTTTTCCAAGCAAATAGACACAAGAAGCAAGCTAGAGTAGCTATCCCAATATCTAATAAAATATATTTTCAACCAAAATTAACCAAAAGAGATAGAGGTGACACTTCATTCTCATCAAAGGAAAAATACACCAGGAGGACATCACAATCTTTAACATCTATGCTCCAAACACGAGGGCTCCTGCATTTGTCAAAGAAAACATTATTGAAGTTTAAATCACATGTTGATCCAAACACCTTATTAGTGGGAGACTTCAACACTCCACTCTTGCCAAGAGATAGATCATTGAGGCAGAAACTAAGCAGAGATCTTGAATCAAATGGACCTAATAGATGTCTACTGAACTTTTTACCTAAACACAAAAAAGTATACTTCTTCTCAGCACCTCATGGAACCTTTCCAAAATTGACCCTACTAGTTCTTTATGTACAAATTATGGATTCCAGTTTTGTGTTTTTTATGTGATTTCTGAATGTGCAAATGTGGCCTTATCTAAATCTATATCTGTTCCTTGTGCCTTTTCTTGGGTTATTCTCCATCTGTTTGTTTTACCCCATTCTGATCTGTTTGATTTCATTTCATCATTATTACAATCTATTATAGTACATTATATTATAATTATTATGTTATAATATATATTTTATTTTTATGCCTTAAAACTTTTTTTTTAAATGAGAGATAAGGAAGGGTGTAGATCCTGAGTGGAGGGTAGTAGGGGAGGAACTGCAAGGAGCATAAGTAGGAGAAAATATACTTAGGATATGAGAAAAACTCTATTTTTGTTAAGAGGAAAGAATAAATATATAAATAGAAATTAGCAGCATGGGCTAGAGAAATGGTTCAGCCATTTTAAAAGTGTCTACTGCTCATTGAAAGAACCCAAATTTTATTCACAGCACTCACATTGGATCCTAAGTCAAACATAAACACAATTGTAAGTAAAACATAAATCTTTATAAGGTGAAACATGTTCTCTATATTTTTTGATTTAATAAAGTTTCATTTTTTTGAAATGCACAGCTGGTTGAACCTGCTCATGCATCGTCACCAGCAGCTGGTGTTTCTTGTGTAAATCACTTGGGTTCTGTGCTTTGGAATCAGCTTGAGAAGTCCTTTACTAAGTAGCTCCTAAAGGGCTGCCCTGGCCAAGGGACCGTGAATCTCCAGTCTCTCAGAGACCACACCTGGAGTACTAAGCGTATAGTCGGAAACTTCCTTACATAACTTGTTGTATGTGTCTTTGTCAAACAGGACTAGATGGTTGAGCTTGTCCCGAACTTTACCTTTGGACCACTTCTTCTTTTTGGCCTTGACACCAGACTTTACTGAGTCTTTGTCTTTTTTTGGGGGGAGGGGGTGACTTTCTGGCATCTTTCTTCTTGTAGTCCTTGGGAGGCATGCGAAGTTCAGAGAGTGAGGACCACCCCTGCAGGCTCACTAAGATGTCCGAAATAAAAGGAAGCCCTTCCAGTCAACAGTCCCAGAATCATGCTCTATATTTATATGTCAATTTGACAGAGGCCAAAGTCACTTGATCTGGGGTGGGAAGATAATGGGAATTAAGGGAATGACTCCATGAGATGAAGCCACAGTCACGTATGTAGGTCATTTCTCAATTATTAGTTTGTGTGGAGGAGGGCCCAGGCTGTTATGGGTGGTGCTGTCCCTCGGCTGGTGGACCTAGCTTACATGACAAAGCAGGAGGAGCAAGCCAGCGAGTGCATGCCAAGTAGGCATCACCCCTTCATGGCTTTTGCTTCAGCTCCTGCATTCAGGTTCCTGTCCTGTTTGACTTTCTGTTCTGATTTCCTTCAATGATGAACTATGATGGGAAAGTGGAAGTGAAAAATAAAGTCTTTCCTCCCCAACTTTGTTGTTTTTATAGTATCCATCATAGCAATCTTAACTCTAAGACAAGACACCTGTAAAATTGATGACGCAAGTAAAATATGTAAATGTCTGTATTGCTATTCTCAAATGAGTTTTAGTTTTGGAATAAAAATTTATATGTACAAAAGTAATCTTTTTCATTTTCCAAAACAAATAATATGAAATGTTTACTCTAAAAGATAAAATTATGCCAGGGGATATTGATGCAGGCTTTTAATCAGAGCACTTTGAGGACAAAGTCAGGTGGATCTCTGAGTTTGAGGCCAGCCTGGTCTACACAGCAAGGTTCAGGACAGCCAGGGCTATGAAATATTGTCCAGTGCCACATATTTGGTCATTTTAATTTTAGAGAATCAAGAGTTTAATAAGTGCAAAGACTAACTATTAATTGGCTTTCATTCATACAAACTTCAATATAAATATATGTCATTTATAATTGACAAAGTATTAATTAATGGATATGTAAACCTTCAAATGCAAATAAATACCTACAAATACAAACAAATATCTACAAAATTATATTTAAAAATGAGCAAAGGCATTTTGGCAAAGTAATAAAAAAGAATGATCAGTAAACTTATAAAGATTCATTAATCAGGTAAAGTAAAAGTAAAACATAGAGATGACCTAGACCTCATGCTCAGATGTAGCCTAAATAGCTCAGTCTCTATGTGGATTCCCTAGTAAGGGGAGAAGAGACAGTCTCTGACATAAACTTGGTTGCCAGTTCCTTGGGCGCCTCTCCCTGGTTGGACAACCTAGCCAGCCCACAAAGGAAGAGGATCCAGGCAGTCTTGATGGGAACTGTTAGGTTATGGTCACACAGTAGGAGAGGAGGACTTTTCCTATCCGTGGACTAAGAAAGAGAGATAGGGGAGTGTTGTTGATTATTAATATTTACTATTGATTCACTTTTAGCTAAACAGTGGTTATTTTTAAACCAGCTATACACCCAAATCACCAAACAGACACTAGAATTTATTTAATTAACTTAGAGCACAATGCTGGGCAATGAGTACTCCATCCTAAACCTCCAAGTCCCCATAGTTTCAACCCATTCAGATTTTCCACATTATACTTGCGTTTAGTCATACCTTCAGTCCTGTTCATCTCTCCTTATCGTCCCAGGTCCTCTCCTGATGATCTCTCCTCTCTGAGTCCTCCCACTGGGTTCCTTCTCCTCCCCTCTGGACTAGGGTGTCCCACCCTAATCTCTCCATTGTTCAGCATTGGTTGGTTGCTTTATTGACAATACAGAGAACAAATGGTGGCATGTTTACACACACTTGAGCCAGGTTTAATAAACATCACAATGTAATGTCAAGTTGAAAACAGATAGTGGGGTAGAGACATCAGCATTTGCATGAACAAGGGTAAATTGTATATATTCCACAAGAACATCATTAGCTATCAGGGAAATGCAAATCAAAATGACCCTGAGATTTCAACTTACACCCATCAGAATGGCCAAGATGAAAAACTCAAGTGACAACACATGCTGGAGAGGTTGTGGAGAAAGGGGAACCCTCCTCCATTGCTGGTGGGAATGTAAACTGGTACAACCACTTTGGAAGTTAATCTGGCGCTTTCTCAGACAAGTAGGAATAGTGCTTCCTCAAGACCCAGCTATACCACTGCTAGGCATATACCCAAAATTTGCTCAAGTACACAATAAGGACATTTGTTCAACCATGTTTGTAGCAGCTTTATTTGTAATAGCCAGAACCTGGAAACAACCCAGATGTCCATCAGTGGAGGAATGGGTACAGAAATTGTGGTATTTTTACACAATGGAATACTACTCAGCAATCAAAAAAGAGGAAATCATGAAATTTGCAGGCAAATGGTGGGATCTAGAAAAGATCATTCTGAGTGAAGTATCCCAGAAGAAGAAAGACAAACATGGAATATACTCGCTTATATAGACCTAAGAGATATGATAAACATAATGAAATCCATACACCTAAAGAAGATAATCAAGAAAGCGGACAGGGGGTATGATGATCAATCTTCATTTAGAAAGACAAATGGGATATGCATTGAACGTATGACAGGAGTCTACCGCAAAAGGCATCTGAAAGACTCTACCTAGCAGTGTTCCAAAGTAGATACTAAGACTCATAACCAAACCCTAGGCAGAGTGCAGGGAATCATATGAAAGAAGGGGAGTTTGATGTGGAAAGGATAGGCGCTCCACAAGGACCAAACATATCTGGGCACAGGGTCTTTTCTGAGATGGACACTCAACCAAAGACCATGAGAGGATAAATCCTAGAACCTCTGCTTGGATGTGACCCGTGATTGCTCAGTAATCAATTGGTTTCCCATAGTAAGGGGAACAAGGATTATTTTTAACAGGAACTCAATGACTGGCTCTTTGACCTCCCCACCTCCCAAGGGAGGAGCAGTACTGTTAGGCCACACAGGAGGACTTTGCAGCTAGTCCTGAAAATACCAGACAAAACGGAGTCATATGAAAGGGGAGGAGGTCCTCCCCTATCAGTGGACTTGGAAAGGGGCAGGGAGGAATGAGGGAGGGAGGGTGGGACTGGGGAGGGAATGAGGGATACAGAATTAACAAAATGTAACTAATGAGAAAAATAAAATTAAAAAAAAGAAAAAAAAACATTATATCAACAGGGGAGGAAGAGGGATGGAGGGAAGGTGGGACCAGGAGATGAGGGAGGGGATTACAACTGGAATACAAATTGAATAAATTGTAAATAATAATACTAATAATAAAAAAGAAAACTAGATTTGGAGGTTTCAAAACAATACAGGGTGACACTGTGGTGGTTTGAGTAGGTTTGCCCCCCATAGACTCTTGTGTTTGAATGCTTGGTCCATAGGGAGTCGCAGTATTAGAAGGTGTGGCCTTGTCCAAGGAAGTGTGTCACTGTGGAGGTGGGCTTTGACATCATATATGCTCAGTCTATGCCCAGTGTAATACACAGTCTCTTGTTGCTGCTTGTGGATCAAGAGGCAGAACTCTCAGCTCCTTCCTGAGCATTGTGTCTGTCTGCACACCGTCATGCTTCTTGCCATGACAGTGATGGGCTAAACCCCTAAAACCATAAGCCAGCTTCAATTAAATGTTTTTCTTTACTGGAAGCAATGGCTCAGCATGTTTTGTTCTTGCAGAGAATCCAGCAAGATGGACGGCACCCAAGTGGTATCTTACAGTCATCCATGCCTTCAGTAACAGGAATTGATACCCTCTTCTAAGTTCTGTGAGCAACAAACATTGGATAAAGTCTGTGAAATTTGGGATATAAAAAATATATCCCAGTAAAGCTGGGAAAAAGGCAGAAAGCAAAAAATTCTAGAACACTGTTATTTTATGTGATTGGGATAAAGGATGGAAAGATACATGAGTTGGGATGTCATATTTTCTCATTGCCTTGAGGGTGAGGTGCCTCTCCCTGTTTCTTGTGATCTTTATAACTTTGGTTATTCTTTTCCTCAAGAACTTTGGCTATGCATTTTAACAGAACAAGGTCAATGCCAAGGGACATTGAAAGACTAGAACTTGAATGGGTCTACAGTGTAAGCTGAATCCATTAACCATCCCTCCAATGGGAAAATCATGGCTGTATTACCTTGGTAGTTTCCTACTAACAGCCTGATCTCTGCAGTCAATGTGTTATTCATTCTACAGCAAGGAGCTCTTACTGACGTGCAGTAATCACTCAAGACCATCACTTAACTGATATGAGTTCTTTATTACTTCTGAACTCTCCATGGGTAATTGACTCAGATTAGACTCCCTACTTCGCTTTATTGAATTACTAGTATGTTACCAAAATTATAATGTAATTTGAACTAGAGAGATGTGTTATTTTTTAATTTGTAGACTGTACTGTTACTTTAATATTCTTTTTACAATAATGATAGTGACTAGTGAGACTCCAGAATAGTGAGATTCCATTACATTTAAATTTGGTACTATGCTTTTGAATTCTTGGATTTCTTGTGTGTGTTCTGTGTACTTGGATTACAGTTACGTGAACTGTGAGTGGAGAAAAGTCTGCAGAAAAAGAAGTGTTTCCAGAACCCTTTTTTTCACAATGTGCCCCAAGCTTATTAAAGAAATGAAATCCCACTTAGAGCAATGTGATAATAGTAAAAATAAAAAGTAAAAGATATCCTCCAAATCTGGTGCTTCCTTTAATTATGTAATTACTCAGAACTAATTTGTTAAAAATCAGAGGGATGCCAAAACCATATTCAGTTTTACTTTAATTTTATTATTTTATTTCTTCTTTGTATTGAGTCTTCAAATGTTCTTCTGTTTATGCAATTATCAGTGGAAGAAGGATAACATAAGAGGGACAATAAATATGGTCAGAATAATTATATAGATATATGACATGTCATACTGAAACTGATAATTACTTCTCATTGTTCTATTTTTCCCTTCAAATTTTTCAATCTTTATGTTTTTTCATCAATCCAAGGTGTTTTCTAAATCCTACCCTTTGTGTGTATTACACTGCAGTCTCCTATGCTTCTATTATATTATTTGAAAGTATAAATGACTCTAAATAATTAAGGATGAAAAGTATGCAGACACCACCAATCAGTTTTTGACACTGTGATAGAATTTTTAACTCTATCCTTGTCTATTTTCATATTACATGTAACAACACCTGGTGGCTTTTCCTGAAGAGGAAAAGTTCAGACATGGATTCTGAGCTTTTTTCTGATCAATGCATTTTGCAAACAGGCTTTGTGAATATTTAGGAGATAATATTTCTTGTTATTTAAAGGATAGTAATATTAAACTGGCATATCTTTAGCTCATTCTGAATTCTAAGTATTGTAGCACTGAAAGTATTGTCATCTACAAAGTGAAGCCTACAGAGTCTTATAGTGAAATTAATACTGGATATGAAGAGTCTTGAAAATGAATCTGACTCAGCATTTCATACACTTGGTCCTCTCCTCTTGGAAGTCAATATTGAACCTGTTCTACTCTTATGTAACCCAATGATTGCTCTTACTACTTTATGCGTGTTTCATATGGGTTTTTCTTTACACTTAAATTCATTTTAACTGTCACACTAGTTTTCACTGATCTTTATCCGGTATCTACTGTTTGTCAATTCCTAAACCTGATGTTTGACATACTTGACTCTCCTGTGGACATTGCCCGAAGACAGATTGTTTAAAATTCTACAAATTGCTTCAGATGGAAAAACCTCTCTTGATTTCCTCGGGTACAAGTTTACTCATCGATGAAGAGAATGATAGACTCAGTAGTGGCTACAGACATATCAAGCACTTCTGCCCAAAAATCTATCTCTCTATTTTATAATACAGTATTGGTACTTTCCTTTTCTTTTCAGCTATTGTTATGCCTTCTAAATTATAAGAAGAAAATTTTCCATTTAACATCTTGTTATGATAAATAAAATGTAGACATATTAGAATGCTTGTATGGGAAAATAACTGAATTCAGGTTCATCACAGTGTGAATAGTTTAGATACAACTAATTGAGCCAGTCACTTTGAAGAAGTTACACGATTTTAAAAATTATTATTACTATTAATATTACTATTAGTTTAGTCATCATGGTGCACCATATGCATGCCTGGTGCCTGTGGTGGTCAGAAGAGTATGTTGGATGTCTTGGAACTTGAATTACAGATGGCTGTAAAGTACCTTTTGGGTGCTGGGAATCAAGTCAGGTTCTCTGAAAAAGCAAGCAATGCCTTTAACAACTGAACAAGCTCTTCAGCTCTTCATGACCTTTTTGGTTTCCAGTTAAGAAGAAATACATCAGTTTTATTGAACTTGGACAAATGAAGAATAATAATTAACAATGAGATGGTTTTAGAATATAATTCTAAAGTATGAAGTTCGCTGTCTTACTATTCAAAATATCACTAATATAAGTAGCCATTAAACTTATTGAATTTAGCCAACCATATCATTAAATGTCAAGTTAAGTGCCTGTACTTGATTTGTTTGACACAGATTAGTAAGAACAGAGATATGTGTCCTTTCTCTAGTGATGAATGAAAGGATTCATTATTGTAACCATTTAATCTCTATTTTACCTGTGCTTGCTCAAATTGTAAGTGTTTTATTACATTTTTACAAGTTATTTAATTTTTATAATTTTCCCACTCACTGATTATAAATTTTACTTACTGCAATGTAGTCTCACAACATATTACATACATAAATTAATGGAGAGATTTTATCACTGAACTGAAAAAAGTAGAGACTATGTCAATATAATATTTGCTTTATGGTTTACTAGATTTTAAAAGAGAGTAGAGGAACAAGGACTGTCTCTGATATGATATGGCTGCCCTCTGAGGGGGGAGTAGCCAGGCCACAGAAGAGGACAAGCAGCCAGTCCTGATGAGACCTGATTTGCTAGGGTCAGATGGAAGGGGAGGAGGACCTCCACTATCAGTGGACTTGGAGAGGGAAATGGAGGAGATGAGGGAGGGTGAGATAGGGAGGGAATGAGGAAGGGGGCTGCAGTTGGGATACAAAATGAATGAACTGTAATTAATATAATAAATAAAAATTTAATAACAAAAAAGAGAGAGGAGAGAACTTACATAGAAGGCCCAAAAGCTTGCTATATTCCCCTTTCTCATACAGTTTCTTTTTTATTCATTTCTTGAATTAGTATGATACATTCCTTTCAATAAATAAATCAAAGGATTTTTTTTTTATTATTTAAAGCCCATTTAGGCTGTAGTGTTTTATAAAAATCTGTGTATGTTGACACATGGTAATATCATCTGTCTATCATTTTGGTGTTAAATGAGCTTCACTGCCCTATACATTTCCAACACTCTACCTTACATTTCCTCCCTCATTAACTGTAAAACCACTGATTCTGTTAGTATCTTGTACATCATAGATTAAACTTATGATGTATAAAATATAGTTGGAATGCTAACACAAATTTACACATACTGACAAATATCATCCTGGTTTCTTGTAATTTGGTTATAAACCTGTAAAAACATTGTGGTGCAAGTTTTGGTAAGGGTGTAAATGTTCAACTTGTTTTGTAAATAGTGAAGCCTGAAGAAACTCAGTGTTACATCAAATCTTAGGTTAACTGATTACAGCATGGCCAATCTGTTTTCCAAAGCGCTGAACTATTTTTGCGTACCTCACAATAATGGATGAAATTTCCAATTGTCATCCTTCAGTATGACATGTTTTAACCATCCTTAAAATGTAGGTTTGGAGCTCTACAAGTACCAAATATATCCACAGGGCCTTTTCTGAGACTGACACTCAACCAAGGACCATCTATGGATATAACATAGAACTTCTGCTGGGATGTGGCCCGTGGTAGCTCAGTAACCAAGTAGTTTTCCAAAGTAAGGGGAACACGGACTATTTCTAACAGGATCTCAAGGGCAGGCTCTTTGTCCTCCCCCCGACCCCCCCAGGGGAGGAGCAGTCCTGTTAGGCCACAGAGGAGGACTTTGCAGCCAGCCTTGAAGATACCTGATAAAACAGGGTCAAATGAAAGGGGAGGAGGTCCTCCCCTATCA
Source organism: Psammomys obesus (assembly GCF_907164565.1). Taxonomy (NCBI): domain Eukaryota; kingdom Metazoa; phylum Chordata; class Mammalia; order Rodentia; family Muridae; genus Psammomys; species Psammomys obesus. Next base: position 19,359,231 of record NW_026596166.1, on the reverse strand, counting down.
GTGGACTTGGAAAGGGGCAGGGAGGAGACCAGGGAGGGAGTTGGGGAGGGGGAGGGAATGAGGGAGCGGGATACAGCTGGGACACAGAGTTAACAAATTGTAACTAAAAATAAAAATAAAATAAAAAAAAAAAACAAACAATGGAGTAAAAAAAATGTAGGTTTGTGGCACATTGTTGTGTTTTGTGTTTTTCTGTTATATAATACTTCGTATAATTAAACATGCATATGATGCTGTCTTTTTATGTTTGCTTCCATATAACTTTTTGATGATGTCTACATGTACCTTTTCTCTATTTAAAAATATTAGTTATATTGTTTGATCAAATCCACCCCATTCTCTTCCCTCTATTTCATCCCCTATCCAACTACCACTTTTTCCTACAAATTTTATTTTATTTTTTCCCTTATTTATTTTTTTTTAATTGTGACTGAGTCCATCCAGTGCTGTCTTTATTTTAATGGCATAAATCTGTTTAGTGGAGCACAAGTAGCCTCTCCAAATCTTCACTGCTAAGGAAAATTTCTTCTTTCTCCTCCAGTGGCCATAAATTGCTAATAGTTCCTCAGAAAGAAGTATATCATGAGCCCCTCCTCTATCCATGTTGAGATTTTTATCTGGCTTAATTTTCCACAAGTTTGTGCATGCAGCCATAGCAGCTGTTATTTTCTGTGTGTAACTATGCTCTCATGTCCCTTCAATACTCTAGCTCTTTTAATCTTCCCACCCTTATACCTCTATGACTGATCCCTGTGCCTTGGGATGATAATGTAGATATACCATTTGCATCAGAACATCACAAAGTCTCTTATTTTCTGCACCCACCTCTAGCTGTGTGTCTCTGTATTAATATTTACCACAGAGAGAAGCTTTTCTAGTGTGGACTATACTAATCTGTGCCTATGATAACAAGAACGTTTTGGGAACAGTTTATTAGTATGTTTACTTCACAGCAAAATAGTACTACATTATCTCCTAAGGTCTGTAACCTAGCCCGTCATGGCTTTTCAGCCAGTGAACAACACCAAGTATAGGCTTCATTTTGTGCAACAGGAGGTTTTTAATCCAACCAGGAAATGGTTGCATAATCCTGTAACATTCATGCCACTATTGCTTCTGTGAGCTTATCCTTCCAGGCCAGTTATTATTGTAGATCTTAGGGTGCATAACTGGGTAAATTCACGGATGACATTAATCCAGTAAAGTTAAAAAAAATTTTCCTATGCTGGATGCACAGCAGGTATGATGATAACATATTTGCACAATGTTAATTTATGAGACTCTCTAGACAAATAACTTGGAGAGTGGTAACCCAGCACTGCTTTTTTTTTTTTTTAATACCTCATGTTGTCTATAGCAGTTATTGTCTCCCATTATGGGGTAACTCAATTTAAACCTCTTTTCTTTTGTATGTACATCTATATAATTTAGAAAGCTTCTTGAATAATAAGTTTCAACATAACATTTAGGGAATAGAGGACACCAGGAGAACAAGGCCCTTCAAGTCAACTAACCAAGGCACATATGAGCTTATTGAGACTGATGCAGTAATCAAAGGGCCTACATGGGCCTGCATCAGTTCCTCTGCATAGATATTGTAGACATTTGTTTAGCATATTTATGGGACTCTTGACAGTGAGTCTAGCAGGTCTCTGATACTTGTGCCAGCTATTGAGATGCTTATCCTCCTGTTGGGTTGCAATGTTCAAATTTAATATGAAAGCTTTTGACTTATCTTATTATATTTTATTTTGTCATGATTGGTGGTTGAGAAGAATGGATCTAGAGGGACAGGGAGGTGGGGAAGAACTGGGAAGAATAGAGGGAGAGAAAAATATAATCTAGATATATTATTTGAGAATCTACTTTTTTATTTTTTAATTTAATTTTACTTTATTAATTACGCTTTATTCACTTCGTATCCCCCCATAAGACCCTCCCTCCTCCCCTCCCGGTCCCACCCTCCCACCCCTTTCTTCATGTATGCCCCTCCTCACGTCCACTGATAGGGGAGGTTCTCCTCTCCTTCCTTCTGATCTTAGTCTATCAGATCATATCAGGAGTGGGTGCATTGTCATCTTCTGTGGCCTGGTAAGGCTGCTCTCCCCTCAGGGGGAGGTGATCAAAGAGCAGGCCAATCAGATTATGTCAGAGGCAGTCCCTCCTCCCATTACTATGTAACCCACTTGGACACTAAACTGCTATGGACTATATCTGTGCAGGAGTTCTAGGTTATCTCCATGCATAGTACTTGGTTGGAGTATGAGTCTCTGGGAAGACCCCTGTGTTTAAATTTTCTGGTTCTGTTGCTCTCCTTGTGGGGTTCCTGTTCTCTCCAGGTTTTACTATTTCCCACTTCTTACATAAGATTCCATGCACTCTGCCCAACAGTTGGCCATAAGTCTCAGCGTCTGCTTTGATAGTCTGCAGGGCAGAGTCTTTCAGAGGCCCTCTGTGGCAGGTTTCTAGGTTGTTTCCTCTTTTCTTCTTCTGATGTCCATCCTCTTTGCCTTTTGGGATGGGAATTGAGTGTTTTAGTAAGGGTTCTCTCTCTTAATTAGTTTCTTTAGATGTACAGATTTTAGTAGGTTTATCCTATGTTATATGTCTATATGAGTGAGTATATACCATGTGTGTCTTTCTGCTTCTGTTTGGATTTCCTCAGTGTCTGTAGTTATGTCCCCCTTTTCATTTCTGATTTTGTTGATTTGGATGGTGTCTCTCTGCCTTTTAGTTAGCTTGGCTAAGGGTTTGTCTATCTTGTTGATTTTCTCAAAGAACCAGCTCTTAGTTTCATTGATTCTTTGAATTGTTTTATTTGTTTTTTATTTGATTGATTTCAGCTGTCTACTTCTTTTTGGTGTGTCTGCTTCTTCTTTTTCTAGGGTTTTTAAGTGAGCCCTTAAGTTGCTTGAATGAGCTGTCTCAAATGTCTTCTTGAAGGCACTTAGTGCTATGAACTTTCCTCTTAGTGCTTTCATTGTGTTCCAAAAGTTTGGGTACGTTGTACCTTCATTTTCATTGAATTCTAGGAAGTCTTTAATTTCTTTCTTTATTTCTTCCCTGACCCAGCTGTCATGTAGGAGCAAGTTGTTCAATTTCCATGTGTGTGTAGGCTTTTTGCTATTTCTGTTGTTGTTGAGGTTCAGCTTCATTCCATGGTGATCAGGTAGGGTACAAGGGATTATTTCAATCTTCTTGTATCTGTTGAGGCTTGCTTTGTGACCCACTATATGGTCTATTTTGGAGAAGGTTCCATGAGGTGCTGAGAAGAAGGTAAACTCTTTTGTGTTTGGGTATAAAGTTCTGTAAATGTATGTTAGGTCCATTTGATTCATGATCTCTGTTAGAGACATATTTTTTTTTGTTTACTTTCTGTTTTGTTAACCCGTCCTTTGTTGAGAGTGGAGTGTTGAAGTCTCCCACTATTAATGTGTGGGGATCTATGTGTGGTTTAAGTTTTATCAATGTTTCTTTTACAAATGTGGGTGCCCTCGTATTTGGGGCATGGATGTTCGGATTGTGATGTCTTCCTGGTGGAATTTTCCCTTGATGAGTATGAAGTGTCCTTCCCCATCTCTTTTGAATAATTTTGGTTGAAAGCCTATTTTATCAGATATTAGAATGTCTACTTCTGCTTGCTTCTTGGGTCCATTTGCTTGGAAAGCTGTCTTCCAATCCTTTACCCTCAGGTAATGTCTATCTTTGTGACTTAGGTGTGTTTCTTGTATGCAACAGATTGCTGAGTTTTGTTTATGCATCCATTCTTTTAGTTTGTGTCTTTTTATTGGAGAATTGAGTCCATTGATGTTGAGAGAGATTAATGACCAGTGGTTGTTAGATTCTTTGATTTTGATGTTGGCTGTGGTCGTAAAGTTGTGTGTTTGGTTGCTTTTTCTTTTATTGTAGTGAGGTTGATTATTTCCTGTGTTTTCTTGAAAGTAGCTAGTTTTCTTGGGTTGTATTTTCCCTTCTAGTGTCTTCTGTAACGCTGAATTTGTGTTTAGGTATTGTTGAAATTTGTTTTTGTCATTGAATATCTGTTTTCTCCATCTATGAGAACTGAGAGTTTTGCGGGGTATAGTAGCCTGGGCTGACATCTGTGTTCTCTTAGGGTCTGCATGATATCTGTCCAGGCCCTTCTGGCTTTCATAGACTCTGTTGAAATGTCAGGTGTGATTCTAATGGGTTTGTCATTATATGTTACTTGGCCTTTTTCCCTTGCAGCTTTTAGGATTTTTTTTTCTTTGTTCTGTATACTTACTGTTTTGATTATTATGTGGTGGGAGGATTTTCTTTTCTGATCTAGTTTATTGGGTGTTCTGTAGGCCTCTTGTATTCTTATTGGCCTCTCCTTTAATTTGGGGAAATTTTCTTCAATGATATTGTTGAAAACATTTTCTGGGCCTCAGAGGAGGGAATCTTCTTCTTCCTGTGTTCCTATTATTCTTAGGTTTTTTTTTTTTTTTTTTTGTCTTGAATTTCTTGGATGGTCTGTGCCAGGAGTTTTTTAGATTTAACATTTTCTTTGACAGATACATTGATTTCTTACATTGCATCTTCCACACCTGAGATTCTTTCTTTCATCTCTTGTAGTCTATTGGTTATGCTTATCTCTGTAGTTCCTGTTTTCTTCCCTAAGTTCTTTCTCTCCACAATTTTCTCCATTTGTGTTTTCTTTAATTTTTCCAATTCTAGCTTCAGATCTTGAGTCGTTTTGTTGATTTCCTTCACCTGTCTGACTGTATTTTACTGCTTTTCCATCAATTCCTTCAGCTGTTTGTTTGAACAATCCTTTGTTTCTTTTATTTCTTTCAGTGATTTAAGTATGTCCTCTCTAAAGGCCACAAACTGTTTGGCTCCAACTTCCTGTATTTCTTTACAGATGGCCATAATCTGTTTGTTTTTATCTTCCTCCATTTCTTTATGGATGGCCATAATCTGTTTGAGTTTATCTTCTTCTAGGTCTTTATGTATGTTATTTGTTTCCTCTGTTATGGTCTTCATGAGCATAGAGTTTAGGTCATCTTCTTGGATTTCAATTATGCTGGATTGTGCAGGGCTACTTGCCCCTGGATAACTGGGTTCTCGAGATGCCATATTGCTCTGTCTTTTGTTGGTTGAGCTTTTACGATGGTCTCTACCCATTGGGCTATTTTAGGTGTTTGGGGTTAGTTTCTGGTGGTTCCTGGAATCCTGTGGTGGAGAGAATCCACTTGGCAGAAAGATGGTTTTTCCTGAAGGAAACTTTCTCAGCTTTTTGGGTATAGTTACTGGATGGGGGGGTGTTTTTCAGGAGTTGCTGCTGCTCACCTCAGGCATAGAGACCTGAGTGGTAACTGTGGTCCTTGTTAGTCGAGGGGGTTCTCCTCTCACTAGGAGAAGTCCTGAAGACAGCTGCCCTGCTTCTGGGTTTCTTGCTGTAAATTTAGTGATCTGCTGCTGTAACCTGTGTGTCCCGTGGTTTGGTCAGTTTTGTTAAGGGTAACTGGTTGCCCCTTGGAGCAGTAACAGGGCATTGATCTCTGGGATTCCAGGCTTTTGTAGGTCTGAGGTTGGTTTTCTGTGCCCCAGTATCTAAGCGGTAATCTGTGGCAGGTGGGTATGGCTGTCCTGGTAACAGCAGGCTATCTGGTGCACAGCAGGTCCCTTTGTTGGGCAGGTCTACAGGACCTATTCCAGGGATATACTGGGTGGCCTAACTCCATCCCCTTTGCTTCGTTCCCTTTGAGGATTTCTCCAGACAGTGACTCTCAGTCTCTGTTGTCCTGGGGCGCACAGCTATGTCTGTGCCAGAGAGCTGGCGCCTAGCAACTCACTGTCTGTGCCTGTGACTGGAGCCCAGTTCAGTGATGGTGGGTGGCTCTTACTTGCTGGTCTGCTAGACTTTTTCCAGGGAAAGACTGGGTAACCCAAGTCAGTACCATTTCCTTCCTTCCCCGTGGATTTTTCTCCCGACAGGGATTCCCACTCTGTTGTTTTTTTTGTGCCCACTGATCAGCCTGGGAAGGTAATTAGGACATGCAGGCGTGTAGCTCTGGTCTGGCAACCTAGTGCCTGCGTGTCCCAGGATGTCTTCTGGGTTCTAGATGGGTGACCTGAGAGTGGACCAGACTGATTCTCATGCTGTGGGGGTTTCCTCTCCCCTGGGAAACACGATCGCTGTTGTTTTAGGGCCCAGAGTTCAGTCTCTTGGTCGCTGTAAGGAAAATGTTGTCCTGCTCCTCAGATGCAGTGTTCTCCTGGCACCACCATCTTATCCTGCCGAGAATCTACTTTTAATAAAAGAAGAAACCAGAAAAAAAGAAAGCTCTTTAAAGTTAGTTCTCCAGCTCCATACTCCCTGTTCTGATCTGCCACTCTTACCCTATTAAACTTCTTTCCCTTTCATACACCCTGTGTCTGTCTTTCTTTCCTTGAAATCTAACTTATGGTGTTAGACTAGTTTCCTGCCTTCTCTGGTTACTCCAATTTAAACAGATACATATCTAAAGATTTAAAATTAGTATCTACATATGAGAGAGAACATAATGTGTTTGTTTTCTTTTATCTGTGTTGCCTCATTTAAAAGGGTCATTCCTCTAAGTATTTACATGTAAATTTCATAATTTCTGTTTTCTTTTCAGATGACCAATATTTCTTTGTTTAGAGGTACCATATTACCATCATCCATTCATAAAGTGATGGTCAACTAGGCTGTCCTCTCTCACCTGCAGTGATAGATTGTTACCCCTTAAACTATTGGCCTTATTATCCCTGTCTTCCTTTAAGATGCTGCTTGTCATGCATTAGTTTACAGCAACAAACAAACAAACTTTAATAATATTAATTCTGATTTGAAACCGAAAATCATACAAAAAAGAGGAATATGTTTATTTATGGAAATATTTGATGCTTTTTTTTTTTCCATTTAGGCCTTTCCATTAGGCCTTTAGTACAAGTGTATTTTTAGTGAGGCTTTATTATTTTTAAGTTCATAGTCTTAAAAATAATCATTATTACTATACACCATTGAGTGCACAGTATCCTTTTATAACCATACTGTGTGGTAATTTTTATACCTGACATTCATATGCATAGGTTTAAAATTGCTGTAGAAATTATCCTATTATTATAAAAGCTATTATTCCATGTCTCCCACGCACAACCTTTATTCCTTACTACTGTTTCTCATCATGCTACCACCAACCTATCAGTAATCTTTTAACCTTCAGTTAACCTCCAGTATAACTTCATTCTCCTCTCTCATCTCAAATTTGTTTCTGATTTCACTATGCTTTCTTTTTTCATAAAATAATGTATTTTAATAATGTTTTAAAAATTTTTATTAATTACAATTTATTCACTCTTTATCCCCCCTGTACCTCCCTCCCTCCTCCCCTTCCAATCCTACTCTTCCCTCTTCTTCACCTTTGTCCCTCTCCCAGTCCACTGAAAAGGGAGGTCCTCCTCCCCTTCCCTCTGATCTTGGTCTATCAAGTCTCATCAGGAGTGGTTGCATTGTCTTCTTCTGTGGCTTAGCAAGGCTGCTCCCCCCTTAGGGGTAGGTGATCAAAGAACAGGCCAATCAGTTCCTGTCAGAGAGAGTCCCTGTCCCCATTACTATGAAACCCACTTGGATATTGAATAGCCATAGGCTACCTCTGTGCAGGGTTTCAGGCCATCTCCATGAGTGGTCCTTGGCTGGAGTATCAGTTTCAGAAAAGACCCCTGTGCGCAGACTTTTTGGATCTGTTGGATCCAAAAAGATCTGTTTGGATCTGTTGTCCTTGTGGAGCTCCTGTCCTCTCCAGATCTTACTATCTCCCACTGCTTTCATAAGATTCCCTGCACTCTACCCAAAATTTGGCTATGAGTCTCAGAATCTGCCTCCATACCCTGCAGGGTAGAGCCTTTCAGAGGCCCTCTGTGGTAGGCTTCTGTCTTGTTCCCTGTTTTCTCCCTCCCTCTGTTGTCCATCCTCTTTGCCTTTCTGAATGGGTATTGAGCATCTTACCTCCTTTGAGGGGCAGGAAGAGAAATAGAGCAAATGGGAAAGAGAAAATACACAAAGAAAAATATACAACAACAAAATACTCTCCCATAAAACAGAAACATTTCTACGTATTTTTACTAAAATTCAAGATAGAAATGCTGGATTCTGTCTCTTTTTTTTCATGAGAATATTGTTTATTAAATAAAACTGAAAGCTATAAAATCATTCAGAAAAATTACTTAAACTCCATTAAGGTTCATAATTCTAATTATTGATAACATACCTTTCTCTGATATTTAATATAATTTGTAATATTTGTCCATAATAATTTATCATTAGTAAAACTATATGTGATTCTTTTTAATGTATTTGATTTCCATTTTTTAATTTTTTTTAATATTAATCATAGTTTATTCACTTTGTATCCGAGCTGTAACACCCTCTTTCATTCCCTCCCAATCCCACCCTCCCTCAGCTCCTCCCTACCTCTCTCTAAGTCCATTGATATGTATAGATCACGCCTTTGAAAAAAAAAACTGATTTTTAAAAATCATATTCAAATGAATACCAAACATCAAAAAATGTATTTAAACTACCAAATACAGTAAGATTTAAAGACTTTTTAATTGTCATATATTTTCTTTTTTTCTATTATTATTACTATTATTACTTATAATTTATTCACTTTATAGCCCCCTCCCTCATCTGCCTTCCCTCTGTCTTCCTTCCCTATCTCGCTTCCCTAGTCCACTGACAGGATCAGGTCCCATTAGGACTGCCTGGATCCTCTTCCTCTGTGGGCTGGCTAGGTCTCTCCACCACTGAGAAGTGATCAAGGAGCGGTCAACCTAGTTATGTCAGGGACTGTCTCTTTTCCTTCTACTAGGGAATCCATATGGAGACCAGCTGTCTAGGGGTGACATCTGAGCAGGCTGTGTAGGTTTTCTCTAGATATGGTCTTTGGTTGATGCATCATTCTTTGAAGTCCCTCTGGGCCCTGCTTTTTTTTTTTTTTTTTTTCTTTTGTTGGTCTCCTTGTGTGGCTCCTGTCCCCTCTGGGTCCTTTAATACCCTCTTCTTCCTTAAGACTCCTTGTGCTCTTTCCACAGTTTGGCTGTGATTCTCTGCTTCTGCTTCAATCTCCTGCTGGGTGGAGTCTTTTAGAAGACATCTGTGTTAGACTCCATCCTGTTCGTCTCTTCTACTGCTTCCAGCGCTTATGCTGTTTACCCTTATGAATTGGAACTAAGCTTCTTCCTTAGGGTCTTCTTGTTGGTTAGGTTCTTTGGATCTGTGGATTTTAGTATGTTTATCTTATAAAGTATGGCTTATATCTACTTATAAGTGAGTACCATGCATATCTCTCTGCCACCTCAATTAGATGATCTTTTCTAGTTCCATCCATTTGCCTACAAATGCTATGATTTCCTTGTTTTAATGATTAATTTTGATTGAAAGTGTATTTTATTAGATATTAGGATAGCTACTCCTGCTTGTTTTATGGGTCTGTTTGCTTGAAAAATCTTTTTCCAGAATATATAAAATTTAAGTAAATATTACGAACAAATTGCAATCACAAGCATATTATCAGAAATATGTAATCAAAATACACATCATATAGTAAATTATATATATAGTATTTTTAATTTGATTAAATATTTTATTTTCATATATAATCTCACTTATATGTTAATATCAGGTAAATTCTCAAATTTTTTTTTGTTTGTTTTCGAAATTAAACTAAGGTTTCCTTCATTTTTGTAAACACAAAATCGTTTAGTCCAAGGTTCATTCATGATGAGGCTAGAACATCAAGGAAAGAGTCTGTACTTCATTACCCATTCTATGGTAGCCTTGTGGGTGAAACACTGGCCTTTCAGAGAGGCGCCATGTAGTGACCATGTAGTGATGATGTTGCAGTTGCCTCAAAGGACATTAGGTCTTCAGAAAAATCAGCTTTAATTGTCTGTCCCATTGCTCATTGCTTAAGATACAAAGTGCTCCTATTCAACTCATTTGGATTCTACTAATCTCTCTTTGGGTATCATTTGTGTTTTATGACATATTCTGGGATATATACACCTGTTTATTTCAAATACTATATATATATATATATATATATGACAAAATTAAGGACCTATTTTACATGCCTATAGAGAATCAAAGAATGTATTATGGTTAGTTAGGGAAGCATTGATTATCATCACATCTTAATACCATGCTTTATTATTTTTACACACAATCAAATAATATTTACTTGTTCTGTTCTTCTATAAGAAAACAAGTGTGTTTGCTATTTTCTCTTGTACAAAGTAGTACAAGAGAGTCTATCTTTTCTAATTTATACACTGAGTATGATTACAGAATTAGATTACATTCTAATTCTGTTCTTTCCAGTGCACTTCTTTAAATTTTTAATTTTCTAAATTAATTTATTCATTCATTACAATTCCTTCACTTTGTATCCTGAAGTAGCTTCCTCCCTCATCTCCTACTAGTCCCTAGTATTTGAAATTTCAACTTCACTACTCAATCATTGTTAGATCCTTTAGGAGTCTGCGTTTGTTAGGGATTTTGTTACTGTGATTAAACCCCATACCAACAGAAATTTGGGAAGGAAAGACTTTGTTTTAGCTTATATTTTCACCCATAGTCCATCACTGAGGAGAATTTGAGAAGGAACTTAATCAGGAAAAGAACCTGTAGGCAAGAACTAACCCAGAAGGAATGCAGGAGTACTATTTATTCGCTTGCTCCTAAGTGTCTTGCTTAGCCTGCCCACAGTAGGTGGATCCTCCCAAATCAATCATCAGTCAAAAGAAAGAAAGAAAGAAAGAAAGAAAGAAAGAAAGAAAGAAAGAAAGAAAGAAAGAAAGAAAGAAAGAAAGAAAAAAAAGCACCATATCCTGGTTCACTGGCCAATCTCCTGGGGAAATTTTTCCAATTTAAGTTCCTTCTTTCATAATGACTCTAGGTTGTGTCAATTTGACATAAAATTAGCTAGGACAAAGCTCTCGAATCTTCTCTTTTTTTGTCAGGTCGTTTCTTTTTTAAAATAGCTTTAAATTGTTACTGTCAATGACCGAAGTGGACACTGTTGGTATAATTTGCTTTGTGACTCTTTTTTTTTTTCTTATTTCTTTGCAAGAATGAATCTAGCTATATTAATGGATTTATTGATCCAATATCTTACATCTTTTCAGTATTCAAATTTTATGAATGATTTAACATATTGTCCAGAATTAGCATTTGCAGATTAGATGTTAAAAGAGGGAGATTAACAGCATTAATCTCTCCAGGTAAAATTGTAATTAAGAATTGGAATCAGATCATGAATCTGGCTCTTTGTAAGTCATACCTTAGCTGTCACACTTTCTCCTATTAGCTTGCATGGCTTCATCTGCTGTTGGCAGACAGTTGACATTTTACTTCATTGTGAATCATAAGTTTCATTCTAGCATGTCATATGACAACTATGCCAAGCCCAGAGAGATAGAATTTTGTGTTTTCTACTCCTCATGGGTGTACTTTCACTGATTGACATGTGGAAACTAGTCTACTGTCTCAAAATAAAAACCTAAAAGCTGTCTATTTCCCTGGTTCCAGTGCCATGCTCCTGGAAATACACTTTAATTTTTACCCTATTTTTCTTCTATTTTTAAAATTTAATTTTATTTATATATTTATTTATTATAATTTATTCACTTTGTATCCCCGCTGTAGCAGCTCCCTTGTCTCCTCCCAGTCTCACCCACCCTCCCTCTTCTCCCTTTATATCCTTTCCCTAGTGCCCCTGATAGGGGAGGACCTTCTTCCCTTCTATCTGACCCTAGCTTATCAGGTCTCATCAAGGCTGCTTCATCGTTATCCTCTGTGGCCTAGCAAGGCTGCATCCACCCTCCCCGCCCCCCATGAAGAGGTGAGTAATGGGCCAGCCACTGAGTTTATGTCAGAGACAGCCCACATACCCCTTACTAGGGAAACCACTTGGAAACTGAACAGCCAGTAAGCTTTCTTAGAAGAGGGGCTCTAGGTCCTCTCCATGCGTGGTACTTATTTGGAGTATTGGTCTCTGCAGGCCCTATTGGGCCCAGGTATTTTGGCTCTGTTGTTCACCTCGTGGTTTTCCTCTCTTCTCCAGGTCTTTCTATCTCCCTCTTCTTCCATAAGGATTCCTTCACTCTGTCCAAAATTTGGTTATGAGACTCAGTATCTCCTGCAGTACCCTGGTGGGTAGAGTCTTTCAGAGGTCCTCTGTGGAAGGTTCCTGTCCTATTCCTTGTCTTCTCCTACTTCCAATGTCTATCTTGTTTGCCATTCTGAATGAGGATTAAGAGTCTTCCCTAAAGTCCACCTTATTGTTTAACTTCTTTAGGGCTATATATTTTAGTATTTTTATGGCTAATATCCATTTATAAGTGAGTTTATATCATATGTGTCTTTCTGCTTCTAGGTTACCTCAGTCAGGATGATCTTTTCTAGTTCCATCCATTTGCTTGCAAATTTCATGATTTCCTTGTTTTTAATTGCTGAGTAGTACTCCATTATGTAAATATGCCACATTTTCTGTATCCATTCCTTTGTTGACAGACATCTAAGTTGTTTCCAGATTCTGGCTATTACGGATAGAGCTGCTGTGAACATGTTGAGCAAATGTCCTTATTGACTGGTGAGGCATGTTTTGGGCATATGCCTAGGAGTAGTATAGCCGGATCTTGAGGTAGCACTATTCCTAATTTTCTGAGAAAGGGTCAGATTGATTTCCAAAGTGGTTGAACAAGGTTACATTCCTACCAGCAAAGGAGGAGGGTTTCTCCACATCCTCTTCACCATGTACCATTCCTTGAGTTTTTTATCTTAGCCATTCTGATTGTGTGAGGTGAAATATCAGAGTCATCTTTATTTTCATTTTCTGAATGACTAAGGATGTTGACCATGTCTTTATGTGTTCTTCTGCCATTTGATATTCCTCTATTGAGAATTCTCTGTTTAGCTCTGTACCACATTTTTAATCACCCTGCACAAAGTTAAAGTCCAAGTGGATCAAAGACTTCAACATAATACCAGACAATCTAAATCTATTAGAAGAAAAAGTGGAGAAAAACCTTGACCTCATTGGGACAGGATACAACTTCCTGAACATAACATTAGCAGCACAGGCTTTAAGATCAAAAGTTAATAAATGGGACCTCATGAGACTGAAAACTTCTGTAAATCAAAGAGCACTGTCATAGAATAAAATGAAAGCCTACATACCAGAAAAAGATCTTCACCAACCTTACATCTGACAGAGGGCTAATATCCAGAATATACAAAAAAATCAAGAAATTAAACACCAACAAACCAAGTAATTTTTACCTTTTAAACCTCAGTCAAATTACAAGCTCGGTTTCATTTGCCAGCATTACTATAAATGGAAATTTCAGCGTGACTCTGGTCAAACACCATTTCTTGTTGTCCCCTTGTTACCACATTACTTTGCTGGAACCATTTAGGGTGTTCAAGGAATGCATGATACTTTATAATCCATATGGCAGGCTAGAAACAGGCATCAAAAGCTAAGGGATGGGGATAGGATAAAAGTAATCTACCCTTACTTATCTATCTTTACCAGGTAGACCCTAATTTTCATTGCCATATATGGAGCCATTGGAGAACATTCTATATTCAAATCATAATAGTCATTTTCCTTTTTAGGATAAGGGCATTTCATTTGGTTTTAAAAGTATGTATACTATATCTGCCTTCAGTGAAACAAAAGCAGGCTACTTTTTTTTTTATTATGAACAATCTAGTGTCTTTTGTAGTAACAAAATATACTGTACTTTTTTCATTAAATTTTTATTTATATTAATTACAGTTTACTCACTTTGTATCCCAGCTGTAGCCTTTTCCCCATTCCCTTCCAATCCCACCATTCTTCCCTCATCTCCTCCCATGCCCCTTCTCTACATCACTGATAGGGGAGGTTCTCTGACCCTTCCATCTGACCCTGGCTTATCAGGTCTCATCAGGAGTGGTTGCATTGTCCTCTGTGGCCTGGCAAGACTGCTCTCCCCTCAGGGGGAGGTGATCAAAGATCCAGCCACTGAGTTCATGTCAGAGATATTCCCTGTTCCTCTTACTAGGGAACCCATTTGGATATTTATCTGCTATGGGCTACATCTGAACAGTGGTTCTAGGTTATATCCAGATATTTTTGTTTCTTTTGCTTTTCTTGTGGAGCTCCTATCCTTTCCAGGTGTTACTATCTCCCCCTTCTTTCATAAGATTCCCTGCACTCTGTTTGGTTGAGTCTCAGTATCTGCTTTGATACACTGCTGAGTAGAGTCTTTCAGAGGCCCTCTGTGGTAAGCTCCTATCCTGTTTCCTTTTTTCTCCTTCTTCTAAAGTCCATCTAGTTTGTCTTTCTGAGTGAGGGTTGATCATCTTACCCAGGGTTCTCCTTCTTTCTTAGCATCTTTAGGTGTACAGAATTTAGTATGTTTATCCTATGTTATATGTCTACTATCCACTTATACGTGAACATATACCATATGTGTCTTTCTTCTTCTGGGATACCTCACTTAGGATGATATTTTCTAGATCCTGCAATTTGCCTGAAAATTTTAATGATTTTACACAGCATGGGTTTCAATATTGTTCACTTTAGAAGTTGAAGTCGTTCATAAGATAAAATTGTAAAGTATTGTTAATATACATTTACCTAAATAGCTTTTGAAAACTAAAATCAGTGTTGTTTACATAAGAAATAATGATGTGAGCCAAAGCAACACAAAGCATATTGCTATAAAATAAAAAGGAGCAAACAAACAACAATGACACCAACAGAAGACAATAGCGTTATTTATTTATGTATTTATGTGTTTATTGATTTATTTAAACATTCTATTTTGAAGTCAGACAAGCATATAAGCTCTCAAATGACTCTAGGCACATGTTTGATTTTGACTCAGAATACTTTTATTCTCTCAGATATTAGAGTGGAAATTTTCGACACAGAACAGAATGAATATGAGCCTTCATTAAGTATGGATATCCAAAAGGCAGATACCGCCAAAGAAATCAACCAAAGCAGTGCAATTAGCTTCTCTGTGATGAGAAAGACTGTCCTTTCATGTACTCTTTTATTTTATTTTATTTTTTTCTTATCAGTTACATTTTATTCATGTACTCTTATAGTGGTTATTGCTTACAGTGTTTATGGTTTAGTGTGGATTTTCAGTGTCCTTGTAAACAACTTGAATCCAATTTGGATTTTCTGCAGTTTGACCTGTGATATTTTTCTTAGATAACCATTATTTTTCTCATTAATTTCTCCAAATTTCACCATCAAAATGCAAAAATAAAAATATAAATAAATAAACAGCCAACCTAACCATGTGCAAAATGTCATTTACTTAGAAAATACCTAGGCTCACTTTAGTTGCGCTCACTTATGTCTCACTATTTCATATATGCTGCATTCTCTGTTTTCATAGTCTGGCAGTAATAAGCCCAGGCTTTCTTCGAGGACTCAGCTCAATCAATGGGAAGATTCTGGCAGCATCTTTCGTGTGTGTGTGACTTTTAAGCATCAAGAGGGCTACACTTCACTGGGCAATCTGCCATTAGTCAAATTTATTGAGTAAATTTGCAGGGTCAGCAACCACTGAATGCATACAGAGACAAAATTAGTTGATGTTGCTGTTTTTAAAAGAGGGACACAAATACAATTGTCTGTAACTACCTCTCTGAGAGTTCACATGAACAGCTCAAGCAAATCTGTAAGGCAGACAAAAAAAGAAAAGGAAATAATATAGTCACTCAGCAAGAAAGTTTATAACTGGGATACAAGTAAATAGATCATCTTAATGAGACTAAGATTTTCAAAGAAAAACACATGCATTTCACAACTTCAAATATTGACAAAAATTCGCTATTAAAGATGAAATAAATTTTTCTTTAATAAAGAAGAATTAAAGAGATTTCCTATTCCTTGTAAATGCTGACATGTCTGGTCATTCTTAATAGTCACTTAGAATCAAGCAGAATCTTTTATTATATATTTATAAATGGTGTGTCTTCATTTTTAATCACTATAAGACTCATACATCAAGCCAACTGTATAGGGCTGGGGAAGTGTGCACACTTTATAGCACCTTCTATAAGAGTTTTATGAGTCTCTTGATTCTAATGTTCTTAACTCAGTTGACTGTCAACATTTTAGATGAGAGGCATTCCTATCACTTTGCAAAAAATAGCTCTTTAATTTTAATGGAGCTATGAAAAATTGATCAACTATGTTGTTTTTGTGAGGTCCTTTAAAAATTAATTCACTAACCAATCTATCCATTTGTGTTTAAAAAAATCTCTCAGCTTAATCCATGGAATGATCATTAATTCACATATTGCAAAAGCTAAAAACAAATCTTAATTGCATTGTCAAATCAAGAACTGAGTTCAAACATTAAAATTGCTTTTACCATTTAATCAAACATTCAATCAAATCATAATATTATATATTACCTGTTATCAGTTTTCACAATAGTTTCCTATAAAATAAAAAATAATATATTACTGATAATTTTTCCATTTCATTATTTGTTGCCTTTGTCAAAAGTGCTTAAACATACTTAGATTTTTAAGTGGTTATACAGGATCTACTAAGTTGAAGGTATTTCTTGCAGTTTATGCACTTCATTTTAGTTAGCTAAATAGATTAAAGGTAACAACTCCCTTACTTGTAAGGGTCATTAAAAGACTTTGATCTAAATATAGGTATTATTTTAGAGTCTTAAATACTATTTATATTTCTAATTACTGTGGAACAGCTTAATAAAAAAGATTTATTATCAATTATATGAGTAATCATTCATTTAAAGATACAGTTTTCTGGTTCTGGAGAGATATTTCAGTGGTTAAGAGGAATGGTCATCTGTAAATGATCTTCTAGGGATCTGTTTCTTTCCACCCCAGTCCCACTTATCAACATGCAACCGTTTATAACTCCTGTCAGAGGATCTATGGACCTTTTCTGGTCTGCATGAATACTGCATTCATGAGGTATACATACATTCAGGCAAACACTCATGCACATGAAATAAAAAAATAAAACCTCAAAAGAAGTATATAGTTTCCTGAATATCAATTATACATATAGTTTCCTGAATATTAATTTTAATATCAAAATACTTAGTTGATGAAATCAAAGCATATTAAATCTATGACATTAAATATGAAATTAATAGTCATAAAATCTATTATTCTTCTTGCCAAACATTCTGTGATATTGAATATCATAGTTAATTACACATTTTTTTTTAAAAAAGGCTAATTTATTTCAAACTTGAAAAAAGTAGGACATGAGGGAACACTGTAATTTGTCATGTAATCATCATGTTGATATTACTACCATACAAATACATTATAGGTGTGAGCTGGAGAGATGGCTCTGTCAATAAAGTGTTTATGCAAGAATCTGGATGGAAATGGAGCTCTGTAGTACTCACATGTCTGCCAGATGAAGAGATGCAAATCTGTATAGCCAGATCTCAGTGCCTGAAGACAGAAGAACCCCTGGAGCTCAGTGGTCAGCCATTGAGATACCTTGACTCAAAATAATTAAGCAAATGACTAACCTATAGAGTAGATGAGGCCTTCATTTTTACATGTGTACCTGAACACACTTGAGCACATACAAGCACACACAATACTACAGGAAAAGAATTATGTAGGTGCTTTCCTTGAGTGTGAATCTGCAGGAATCCTATCAGAGTTCAGAATGATATACTATGTCCTATATGTGATATGTGGCATGATAAAAATCAGACAGTTCAGTGCACTCTTGGAGTCTGCCATTATGAACATGGTTTGTATTAGTACCAATGCTGCACTCTGGAAACTAACATTTAATGTTCATGGGCTAATTAATCGCTTATGTTTATTTCATACGGAGAATTTAAAAGCATCCTCACATTAGGAGTTAAGTTTCTGAGTTTGAGTCTTTTTAACGTTGGATGCATATTTCATTTTGACATTTTGTGCTCATCCATTAAAGCTGTGGGGACGTTTTTCAATCTTAGGTTTTTGTCAGTCGCAGATTCACAGACTTAATAAGCTGTGTTACTTATGTCCTCTGTCAAGTGCTAAAGTGCTGAATAAGATAAGGCTCAAGGACTGCAGGGTTATCACATAATGCAATAATGTAGCTGAACGTGCCTCCAAGTACTGTTTTGTATTCATTTGTAGCTCTGACTCCTTTCTTCTGTCATTACCTACAGTAGTTTGGAATCTGACCTTATGGAGAATCACTGTGCTCTGTCCTCCATAGCTCCTTTAACTTTTCTTTCCAATGGCCTCAATGCCAACAGAATATTTTTTAAGTGAATCACAAATCTCACCTAAGAAACTATTTTTATGGGTGAACCATATTTTCTTTTAAATATATTCCCTTCACAAAGTATCTTTGAATGTTTTGATATGTGTTTTTTTTTTTCTTTTTCTTCATGGAAAACCTTGTAATTTGACCTTCTCAAGTTCCTATGTGTAGTAAATGAACGTACTGGATGCTGCAAGCATACAGTTTTCTTCATGTGATCCCTGGATCACAAAATACTTACATGCCAATAAAATTTCTATATCATCAATGCATATCATTACCAGGTGAGTTTTCGTGTTTGTTTGTTGAAAGTGAGACAAGGTTTTTGTGTTCGTCTCTTTCCCTTCCTTTTTCCTTCCTTCCCTCTTTTCTTCCTTTCCTATTAATTTTTATTTACTTTACTTTTGTGCTGAAGCTTAGGTAACCTCAAACTAACAATCCTCTGGACTCATTCTTCTCCTTGATGAAATCACAACAAGTATGTTCCATCAAGTTCAGAGAAAATGGAGCAACTGAAGTGATGTATAAATCTAGGAACACACGTCAGTGTTAGAGAACCAGCAAACACACACAAGACCATTTGAGCAAAAGAACATAAAGTGCTGACGTACTTTTCTTTATCACGTGTACATATGGATACCTGTATATACAGAGGGATAATTATCATATATAATAGCTATCACTAACACACACATAGACACACACACAGTGTGTTGGAACAGTGTCTCAGTTCTGCAATGCAGCTCTTCCTTGTTTTAAATCTGTTCTAAAATACCTTGCAATACTCCTAGTGTATGTCTTTTGCTTCTTCATATTACCAACACCTGAATCCATTTGCAGTAGAACTGAAAGTGTTCCAAACTCCTACGCCACATGTTTTTTTGATATCTCTAACGTTGTTTCAGTTTTTTTTCTTTTAACCCATCTTATTTTTTAATTTTCTTACACTTACAGAGCTCGGCCAAGTGCATATTCAAACACACTGATATATATCTGTATTAAAGTATTTTACTTTGTATATTTATTTAATTTTTTTTACATATCCTCATATATCATGTTAGGATGCATCTCTTATTTGTTTATATATCTCTATGCATGTTACTAAAGCCCATGTAGGAATCACATAATGAAAAATTAAAATATTAGTCAATGAAAAGTATTTTTTTTTACTTTTTTGAACTGACCATATTACGTAATTTTATTCTGATATTATTTGAAAAAGACAAAGTAATTCATTGTAACATTTAAGTTTGTTCTGGAGCGTCTTCAGAAATTGTGGTACATTTACACAATGGAATACTACTCAGTACTTAAAAACAAGGAAATAATGAAATTTGCAAGCAAATGGTGGGATCTAGAAAAGATCATCCTGAGTGAGGTATCCCAGAAGCAGAAAGACACAGATGGTATGTGCTCACTTATAAGTGGATACTAGACTTGTAAGATAGGATAAACATACTAAAATCTGTACACCTAAAAAAGATAAACAAGAAAGAGGACCCAGGGTAAAATGATCAATCCTTGCTTAGAAAGACAAATGGGATGGACATTGGAAGTAGGAGAAAACAAGAAACAGGACAGGAGCCTACCACAGAGGGCCTCTGAAAGGCTACCTAACAGTGTATCAGAGACTCGTAACCAAACCTTCTGCAGACTCCAGGGAAACATATAAAAGAAGGAGGAGTTAGTATGACCTGGAGAGGACAGGAGCTCCATAAGGACCAAATATATCTGGGCACAGGGGTCTTTTCTAAGACTGATTCTCCAATCAAGGACCATGCATGGAGATAACCTAGAACCCCTGCTCTGATGTAGCCCATGGCAGCTCAGTATCCAAGTGGGTATCTAGTAAGGGGAACAGGGACTGTCTCTGACATGTACTCAGTGGCTGGCTCTTTGACTTCCCCCACCACCGAGGGAGGAGCAGCCTTGCTAGGCCACAGAGGAGGACACTGCACCCAGTCCTGACCTGATAAGCTAGGGTCTGAGGGAAGGGGAGAAGACCTCCCCTATCATTGGACTTAGAGAGTGCCAGGGAGTAGATGAGGGAGGGAGGGTGGGATTGGGAGAGAATGAGACAGGGGGCTACAGCAGGGATACAAAGTAAATAAACTGTAATTAATATAAAAAGTAAAAACACAAAAAATAGGAAGATAAAGAAAAAGAGAAAATAAAGAGTCTTTGGAAATACCCTGATGAACCATTAAGCAGATTTTCATGCGATCCCCCCCAAAAAAAGCAAAGATTCCCATGTATTCTAAGTATACTTTCTTCTTAACCCCAAAATTATAATTAACATAAAATGACATGCTCAAAGTTTACTTGTACAATGAATATTAATAAGCAAGTGAAATATGCACTTTCTATTCTTCATATTAAAATTTGATTTATTTTCCTTTAATATGTATATGATTTAGAATTTTCAAGAAAAGACATCATATAATATATATGCTTTGAGATTCTCATTTCATCCATTCCCCCAAAATAATATTACTATGTGTATGGAATTACAGCATGGTTTCTTTATAAAATTATCTCTGGTATCATAGGGAAATGGTGATTCTGTGTGTTCAGAAAGGAAGGGAAAAGAATAAAGAGAAGAAGGAACGCTATAGAGATGTTCTGGAAAAGAGAGGAAAAGAGAGAGAGATTAACCTTTCTATCTGAGGGATGAGATGATTTCAGTTAAAATCAACTTTTAGGGCAAATATGTCATTTCAAAACTTTTAGCTTAAAACAAATCTCAATCCTATGTAGCAAAATAAATATGAATTTCAAGAAACCTTAGATAATTACCTTTAATTTATGAGATTATAATTTAAAGCATTTTAAAATTATTTTTTAGTCTTATCATTTTTAAAAATTAGTCATGTAAATCAAGATACTCATTACCTCAGTAGGCTTTTTGTACCCCTTATTTTACACGTATTAGTTTTTGTATTAGAATTTATAGTCACTATCTACTGTGAGAAGAACACTTTCTAAATAGTACTGTTTACCTTCAGAAACTAAATTTTGGAAAACTTTGCAACCAAGTCAATGGTATACTTCAAGTTATTTTTTTTAATTTTTCAATTCACTTTACTTCTTTGTTTCAGGGCTATTCTTCCTCCTCTCCCAGTACCAGTCCCTCATGCTGGCAAGCGAGTCTGTGTCCAATATAGTCCCCAATTCCCTCACTAGAGGATCCACACGAAGTCTATGCTGCCCATATACTACATCTTTGTAGGGGACCTTAGGTCCATTTCCTGCATGGTCCTTGGTTGATGCTTCAGTCTCATCAGGCCCCTCTGGGCCCCGGTTAGTTGGTCCTGTTGGTATTCTTGTGGAGCTCCTGTCACCTCTAAGTCCTTTTCTCTTTCCTCTCACTTTTCCACAAGACTCCCTGCACATTGCACTGTGTTTGGCTGAGTCTCAGCATCTGTTTTGAGGCTTTGCTGGGTAGATCCTCTCAGAAGACAACTCTGTCGGGCTCCTGTCTGCAATCTTAGCAGAGTTTTGTCCATAGTATCAGAGGTTGGCACTCTCCAACAGTGTGGGTCTTTGGTTGGCCAGGCATTGGTTGGACATTCCCTCAATCTCTTCTCTATATGCTCTATCTTTATCTCTGCACATCTTGAAAGGCAAGTTAACTTTTGGTTCAAAGGTTTTTTGGGTGGGTTGGTGTTCCTTTCCCTCTTCTAGGAGATTAGTTTAGTTAGTGGGTATCTTTCTCAGTCTGTAAGGCCTCTTCTGCTAGGATTCTCTGTTTGAGTACCCCAATATCTTCCCAGAAGCCTACCGTGATTAGGTCTCCAGCTTCTCATGATACCCCTTCCTCAATTTCTCTTTTCTCTAGAGTCCTTCTGTCCTCTGATCCTTGCCCTCCCCAGGTCTATTCTTTATCCTCTTAACTCTCTTTCACCCCTCTCCTACCTTTTTCCTTCTCTTTGGCCACTACTCCTTTAAGTGATAATTATGCATCCTCCCTTGTATTCTCTAAGTTGCCTATCTTCTTTGAGTCTATGCTTCGCAGTACAGTTATCCTCTACTGTATGGCGAAAATTCACTTATAAGTGGGTATACCCCATGTGTGTCTCTCTGGTTCTGGGTTACCTCATTCAAGATGATCTTTTCTAGTTCCATTCATTTGACTGCACATTTCATGATTTCCTTGATCTTAATGGTTGAGTAGTATTCCATTGTGTAAATATACCACAATTTCTGTGTCCATTCATTGATTGAGTGATACCTGGGTTGTTTCATTATTCTAGCTATTGTGCATAAAGTTGATATGAACATAGTTGAACAAGTGTACGTGTTGTATGGTGGAGTGCCTTTTGGGTACATACCCAGGAGAGGTATAGGTGGGTTTTGAGGTAAAACTATTTCTAATTTTCTGAGAAACTGCCTTAACAGAACACCAACAGCTCAGGCTCTAAGATAAACAATAAATGGGACCTCATGAAACTGAAAAGCTTCTGTAAGAAAAAGAATACTATCAATAGAATGAAACAATGGTCTACAAATTGGGAAAAAGATCTTCACCAATCCTACATCTGACATAGGGCTAATATCCAAATATATTATAAACTAAAAAAACCCAATAAACTAAGTAACCCAATTTCAAAATGGGGCACGGAACTAGAGAATTCTCAACAGGTGCATCAAGAATGGCTGAGAAGCACTTAAAGAAATGTTCAACATCCTTAGTCATCAGGGAAATGGAAGTCAAAACGACTCTGAAATTCCATCTTACCTCAGTCAGAATGGCCAAGATCAAAATCTCAAGAGAGAGCACATGCTGGCGAGGATGTGGAGAAAGGGAAACAATCCTCCATCGCTGGTGGGAGTGTAAATTTGTTCATCCTCAAGATAATTTAACACTATGTGTACAACCATTTTTTTTTCTATTTTGTATTCAGCTTGTTTAAATTTTACTTTCCTAATGAAAAAAATAACTATTGTTACTATACTTTGCACTTCTAATGTAATAAATTTTTTGAACATATACTGAACACACAGCAGTCTTGAAGTACATATTTGTCCATGGCTCTGACCAAGAATAACGAGTGTGTGTGGATATATGTGTAAATGCATGGCATGTAAGATAAATATATCATCTCCTTAGAAGCATTCTAAGGATTTAGACTTACAACATCTGTAGATGGTTTTGTGTGCTATTCTCACTCAGTATGGTTGAGAGAACTAAAATTTTCCTTTGTTAACTGGTTAAAACATTAGATATTTCTTATTACTGTATCAAGACTTGTGTGATTTGTATGTGTGTGTGTGTATTGTTCAATAAATATGGAACAAAGCATTTGTTAGGGACAAATGGAAGACACATATATGTAGGAATTGACAAATTTCACTCTTGCTTTGATCTACTCTAAGAAGACCAGATTTTTTTTACAATCTTTAATGTGGAATGTGCACAGTCTAGTGCACAGAGGATTTATAATTAACTACCAACTACCAATTGTGGTCATAGATTTTGTTTTTTTTCACTAAGCCAGTCGTTAATTTATTGCTTTTTGTGTCTAGCATCTGTTATTTTGGACTATCATGAAATTTGGTGAATTAATTAATTATGAAATCATTGAGCGAGGGGGGGCCATGATAGCGGCGCTGGAAGAACACTGTGTCTGAGAAGCGGGACAACACTCTCTGTGCAGCGACCAGGAGACTGAACGCTGGGCCCTAAAACTACAGCGATTGTGTTTCCCAGGTGAGGGGAGGCTCCCACAGTATGGGAATCTGTTGGGTCCACTCTCAGGCCACACAGCCAGAACCTGGAAGAGATCCCGGGTAACGCAGGCTTTGGGTCTCCTGGCTGGAGCTGCAAACTTGCGTGTCCAGATCACTTTCCCAGGATCATTGGTGGGCACGAGGGTACCAGAGACTGGGAGTCCCAGTCACAAGAAAACTGCATGGGGAAGGAAGGTTGCAAGACTGATCATGGGTCACCCAGTCTTTCCCTGGAAGGTCTCGTTGACCCCGGGTACCTGCCACCAGCACAACTGTGCTCCCACCATGCGCAGTGAGCAGCTGCGCACCCAGCTCAAAATCCCTACTCCCTCTTCGGAGGAGGCAGGAGATGTCTAGCAGAATCAGCCACAGATTCTGTACCCCAACCTAATCGGGGCTAAGAAAACCCAATCCTTTCGGGCACTCCCCCAAACGCCGCCATAACCCTGCTGTGGCAGGGGAAGGAAGGATAAAGAGGCACACAGTGGCTTCACAGTGCCTGGACCCCAGTGCTGCTGGCTGCTCCGAGCAAACAAACTTCAGCTCGGAATCTGGGACTGTGGCTATTCAACACATCCTGAGATTCTCCTGGGTCCAGCAAAATAAGGTCTAGCACCAAGTCCTATCATCTGCGGCCCCACGACCCCTGGCAGAGAAACCCCGGCTCAGGATCTGGACTGAGAAGTCCCAACCCCTTCTGGCACTCCCCTGAGAGCACCACCATAAGCTTGCCCTAGCAGAGGGGAAGTTCAGAGGGGAAGGACAGAGAGGCAGCCTGCCACAAGACACAGCGCCCCCTCTCCAGCTCACCCAGAGGCCCCTGGCAGAGAAACCCAAGCTCTGGATCTGAGGACACTCAAGCCTACCTGGTACTCTCTCGGGATCAGCAAACATAGGTTCTACCGCCAGGCTGCTTCTGGCAGAGAGATCTGGGCCCGGGATCTGGGATTGAGAACACTCAACCTAACTCTTTCCGGCGCTACCCCGGGACCAGTCAACAGAACCACACCTGGCAGAGGGAAGGGACAGAGAGGCAGCACATAGAAAAGGTGGACACCAAGTCCTGCGGCCACAGTGTCACAGAGCTGACTGTTAGCCTACCCATGAATTCTTCGCAGCAGGACCAAATCAGAGAGTAGAGAGGAAGGGGAACCCCTGTGCATTCCAACTGGTCCTGCAAGAAAGTGAGTGAGCCTTCTAGGGAGAGTTTGCTCCAGACCCAGGGCCTCTCCACAGAAGCAACCAAACGAGATCCCTGCCACCCACACCCCTAGTGTGGGAATAATAGGGATTCTTGGGATAGCGACCCCAACGTTGAAGCCTCTGCCTTGTGGGTCCACCAGGGTAATCCAGGCAAATGATCCCTGGATCTCAGAGAGAACTGCACAATAGTGGCCCGCAAGCCACTGCAATAGTCAAAGAATCTGGCATGCACACAGCGCCCACTAAAAGTGCATGCAAATAGCGCCAGCGTCACATTCCTTACTTAGGCAAAACTGAAACCACAATGCACACTCCCAAACCAGTGAACCTCTCTCATATTCCTGAAAAAACACTCCAGAAAACAGAAAGAGACGATCATAGCCCGAACTACAAACTCGAGGAACAAAAAGTGAGGGGTATAAATAACCACATGGCTAGAGGCAGACATAAGAACACACCTAACAAAAATCAGGACATAATGACCTCACCAGCAACCCCACAAACCAATGGACACTTCAATTCACTAGATATACAAGAGAACGACCTCAAAACTATGTTTCTCCAGCTATTAGAGGCCCATAAAGATGAAATGAACAAAGCCCTCAGAGAAATAGCCAAAGAAATCGAGAAGAACCAAGAGGAAACAAATCGAGCTCTCAGAGAAATGACCACGAAAAGTGAGGCAAACAGAGAAGAAATGCACAAAGCTCTCAAAGAAATGTCCACACAAATGAAGGCAAATAAAGAAGAAATAAACAAAGCTCTCATAGAAATACAGGCAATTATACCCAAAGAAGTAGAGGCACAATTAGTGATATATAGAGAGGAAACAGACAAAAAAATAGAAGCTGTCATTGACAACCAGGACTCCACATTCACACAGATGAAGGAAATGGTGCAAGACATGAAAACAGAATTAGAATCAATAAAGAAAACACACATAGAGAAAAACCAAGAGCTGGAGCACATAGAGAAAAGATGGGAACTACAAAGGTAAGCATCACCAACAGAATGGAAGAAAGAATCTCAGGAACCAAAAGTACACTTGTGGAAATTGACACATCTCTCAAAGAAAAAATAAAATCAGAAAAGTTCCAAACACAAAACATCCAAGAAATCAAGGACACCATGAAAAGACAAAATATAAGAATAATAGGAGTAGAAGGAAAAGAAGACATCAGGTTCAAAGGTCCGGAAAATATTTTCAAAAAAATTATAGAAGAAAACTTTCCCAACCTAAAGAAGGAGATGGCCATAAATATACAAGAGTTCTACAGAACTCCAAGTAGATTAGACCAGAAAAGAAATTCTTCACGTCACATCATAGTCAAAACACTGAACCTACAGAACAAAGAAAAAATTCTAAAAGCAGTAAGGGAAAAAGGCCAACATATGAAGGTAGACACTTCAGAATCACACCAGATTTCTCAACAGAAACTATGAAAGCCAGAAGGGCCTGGACAGAAATCATACAGTCCTTAAGGGACCACAGATTCCAACCTAGACTACTATACCTAGCAAAATTTTCAATCAACATAGACGGAGAATTCAAAATATTCCATGAAAAAAACAAATTTAAACAATATCTACATAGTAACCCAGCTCTACAGAAGTTACTGGAAGTAAAACTCCAACCCAAAGAAAACAACTACATCTAAGGAAACAGAGGAAATAGATAATTACACACACACACACACACACACACACACACAAAAACAACAACAACAACAACAAAAAACAAAAGAATACAAGCAATGAAACTCAGTGACACCACCAACCCCACATCAAAAGTAAGTAACAATTGTTGGTCACTAGTATCTATCAACATCAATGGACTCAACTCCCCAATAAAAAGACACCTACTAACAGAATGGTTGCAAAAACAGGATCCAACATTCTGTTGCATCCAAGAAACACACCTATGCAACAAAGATAAACACTACCTCAGAATAAAGGGCTGGAAAAATGTCTTTCAAGCAAATGGTTCCAGAAAACAAGCTGGAGTACCCATCCTAATATCTAATAAAATAGACTTTCAACCCAAGTTAATAAAAAAAGATAAGGACGGCCACTATATTCTCATCAAAGGAAAAATCCACAAGAGGACATCACAGTCTTGAATATCTATGCCCCAAATACAAGAGCACCTACATTCGTAAATGAAACAATATTAAAGCTTAAATCACACATTGATCCTAATACCTTAATAGTGGGAGACTTCAACACTCCACTCTCAATAAGGGACTGATCAACTAGACAGAAAACAAATAGGGAAATAAAAACACTTACAGAGTACCTAACTCAAATGGACCTAATAGAAAAGTCTACAGACTTTTCATCCAAACTCAAAAGAGTATACCTTCTTTTCAGCACCGCATGGAACCTTCTCCAAAATAGACCATATAGTTGGTCATAAAGCAAGCCTCAACAGATACAAAAAGATTGTAATAATCCCTTTTATTCTATCTGACTACCATGGACTAAAGCTGGACCTCAGCAACAACAGAATAACAAAAAGCCGACATGTACATGGAAACTGACCAACTTGTTACTCAATGACAGCTGGGTTAAGGAAGAAATAACGAAAGAAATTAAAGACTTCCTATAATTCAATGAAAATGAAGGTACAACATACCCAAATTTATGGGACACATTGAAAGCAGTGCTCAGAGGAAAATTTATAGCACTAAGTGCCTGCAAGAAGAAATTCATAACATCACATACAAACAACTTAATGGCCCAACTGAAAACCCTAGAAAAAAAGGAAGCAGATACACCCAGGAGGAGCAGACAGCTGGAAATAATCAAACTCAGGGATGAAATCAATCAATTAGAAACAAATAAAACTATTCAAAGAATCAATGAAACAAAAAGCTGGTTCTTTCAGAAAATCAACAAGATAGACAAACCCTTAGCCAAACTAACTAAAAAGCAGAGAGAATCTATCCAAATCAGCAAAATAAGAAATGAAAAGGGTGACATAACTACAGACACTGAGGAAATTCAATCAATCATTAGGTCATACTACAAAAGCCTATATGCCACAAAATTTGAAAACCTAAATGAAGTGGACAATTTTCTTGATAGATTCCATCTTTCAACATTAAGTCAAGAGCAGGTAGAAAGACTGAATGGCCCTATATCCCCCAAGGAAATTGAAGCAGTCATTCACAGTCTCCCCTCCAAAAAAAGCCCGTGGCCAGATGGTTTCAGTGTGAAATTCTACCAGACCTTCAAAGAAGTGCAAACACCAAGTCTCCTCAAATTATTCCACAAAATAGAAACAGAAGGTACATTATCAAACTCATTCTATGAAGCAACAGTCACCCTGATACCTAAACCACACAAAGATCCAACAAAAAAGAAAACTTCAGACCTATCTCTCTTATGAACATTGATGAAATATACTCAATGAAATACATGCAAACCGAATCCAAGAACACATCAAAGATATCATCCACCATGACCTAGTAGGCTTTATCCCAGGTATGCAAGGGTGGTTCAACATACGGAAATCCATCAATGTAATCCACCACATAAACAAATTGAAGGAAAAAAAAACCAAAATACATGATCATCTCCTTAGAGGCTGAAAAAGCATTTGACAAAGTCCAACACCCATTCATGTTTAAAGTCTTGGAGAGATCAGGGATACAAGGCACATATCTAAACATAGCAAAGGCAATATACAGCAATCCTATAGCCAACATCAAACTCAATGGAGAAAAACTTAAATCAATCCCACTGAACTCAGGGACAAGACAAGGCTGCCCACTCTATCCATACCTCTTCAACATAGTACTTGAATTCCTAGCTAAAGCAATAAGAGAACTAAAGGAGATCAAGGGGATACAAATCGGAAAGGAAGAGGTTAAAGTGTCACTATTTGCAGATGATATGATAGTATAATTAAGCCACCCGAAAAATTCAACCAGAGAACTCCTCCAGCTGATAAACACCTTCAGCAAAGTGGCAGGATACAAAATCAACTCAAAAAATCAGAAGCTCTCCTGTATACCAAAGACAAAAGGGCTGAGAAAGAAATTAGGGAAAGAACACCCTTCACAATATCCACTAATAACATAAAGTCCCTTGGTGTGACACTAACCTAGCAAGTGAAAGACCTGTTTGAGAAAAACTTCAAGTCTCTAAAGAAAGAAATTGAAGAAGATCTCAGAAGATGGAAAGATCTCCCGTGCTCATGGATTGGTAGGATTAACATTGTGAAAATGGCCATCCTGCCATAAGCAATCTACAGATTCAATGCAATTCCCATCAAAATACCAACTCAATTCTTTACAGACCTTAAAAAAAAGATTCTCAGCGTCATATGGAGAAACAAAAACCCAGAATCTCCAAAACAATCCTGTACAACAACAGATCATCTGGAGGTATCTCTATCCCCGATCTCAAGTTGTACTACAGAGCAATAGTAATAAAAACTGCATGGTATTGGCATAAAAACAGAAAGGAGGATCAATGGAACCGCATAGAAGACCCAGAAATAAACCCACACACCTATGAATACTCGATTTTTCACAAAGAAGTCAAAACCATTCAATGGAAAAAAGTCAGCATCTTCAACAAATGATGCTGGTCCAATTGGATGTCTACATGCAGTAAAATGAAAATAGATCCATATTTATCACCCTGCATAAAACTAAAGTCCAAGTGGATCAAAGACCTCAACATAAAACCAGATACTCTAAATCTGTTAGAAGAAAAAGTGGGGAACAGCCTAGAACTCATTGGCACAGGAGACAACTTCTTGAGCAGAATACCAACAGCACAGGCTCTAAGAGCAACAATCAATAAATGGGACCTCATGAAACTGAAAAGCTTCTGTAAAGCAAAGGGCACCATCATCAAAACAAAACAACTGCCTACAGATTGGGAAAGAATCTTCACTAACCCTTTATCTGTCAGAAGGCTAATATCCAGTACATACAAATAACTAAAAAAGCTGAAAAGCAGCAAACCAAGTAACCCAATTAAAAAATGGGGAACAGAGCTAAACAGAGAATTCTCGACAGAGGAATATAGAATGGCAAACACTTAAAGAAATGCTCAACCTCATTAGCCATCAGGGAAATGCAAATCAAAACGACCCTGAGATTTCACCTTACACCTATGAGAATGGCCAAGATGAAAAACTCAAGTGACAACACATTCTGGAGAGGTTGTGGAGAAAGGGGAATCCTCCTCCATTGTTGGTGGGAATGTAAACTGGTACAACCACTCTGGAAATCTATCTGGCGCTTTCTAAGACAATTAGGAATAGTGCTTCCTCAAGACCCAGATATACCACTGCTAGGTATATACCCAAACTTTGCTCAAGTACACAAAAGGGATACTTGCTCAACCATGTTTGTAGCAGCTTTATTTGTAATAGCCAGAACCTGGAAACAACCCAGATGTTCATCAACAGAGGAATGGATACAGAGATTGTGGTATTTTACACAATGGAATACTACTCAGCCATCAAAAAGGAGGAAATCATGAAATTTGCAGGCAAATGGTGAGATCTAGAAAAGATCATTCTGAGTGAAATATCCCAGAAGGAGAAAGAGAAACATGGTATATTCTACCTTATATAGACCTATAAGATATGATAAACATAATGAAATCTATACACCTAAAAAAGATAATCAAGAGAGCCGGCATGGGGTAAGATGATCAATCCTCATTTAGAAAGACAGATGGGATGCGCATTGAACGTATGACAGTAGTCTACTGAGCGCATCTAAAAGACTCTAACTAGCAGTGTTTTCAAAGCAGATACAAAGACTCCTGACCTAACCTTCGGCAGAGTACAGGGAATCATATGAAAGAAGGAGAGTTAGTATCTTTGGGAAAGGATAGGAGCTCCACAAGGACCAAATATATCTGGTCACAGTGTCTTTTCTGAGACTGACATTTAACCAAGGACCATGTATGGATATAACCTAGAGCGTCTGCTCAGATGTAGCCTGTGGTAGCTCAGTAACCAATTGGTTTCCCATAGTGAGGGGAACAAGGACTATTTCTAACAGGAACTCAATGACTGGCTCTTTGGCCTCCCCACCCCTCAGGGAGGAGCAGTCCTGTTAGGCCACAGAGGAGGGCTTTGCAGCCAGTCCTGAAGATACCTGATAAAACAGGATCAGATGAAAGGGGAGGAGGTCCTCCCCTATCAGTGGACTTGGAAAGGGACAGGTTGATGAGGGAGGGAGGGTGGGATTGGGAGGGAATGAGGGAGTGGGATACAGCTGGGATATAGCTTTAATAAAATATAACTGATAAGAAAAAATAAAATTAAAAAAAAGAAGATATACAGTCACAACATGGTGCAACACAGTGACTAAGATACTCTAAGACTTGTTCGTAGAAAATTACCAATACAGCAACACGATTTTAGGTTACTAAGATTTATGTTTTATTGAACTGATGAACTCTCACTGTTCGAGGGAAGGGATGATTAGTTGTGCTAATTTTCAGTGTGACATTTACATAAGCAGTGAGTGCTCTAGTAGGGCACTAATTCATTTGTCATATGATCTTGGAAGAGGGTGACTATTTGTAAACATTTTCCTACATTCAGTATTTTGTGACACAAGGTTATTTCTATTTTTAATCAGTGTTTCTAATTTAATTTTTAAAGTACCTAGGTTTAGCAGTGTTCATGCTGAGAAAGTATGTTTTAATAATAATGTTTATGTAAATCCTTATGATCTTTTTTTGGGTTTGAGAAACTAATTCATATGAAATATTTTTCAAAGTTATATTGTCTGTGGTTTGAATTATTTTAGGTTGTCTTTCTTTCTCTTTTCTGACCCAGGGCCTTGTTGTATTGCTAGTTGAACAAAGACTGACTATTTAGTGCATTCTTGCTGTAAACATAAAAAACAAAAACAAAAGCAAAAAAAACCCCTTGTATTTTGCCCTCTCCTCAAGTGCAGGAATTATAAGCATAAACTATAGTATATCTGGATATACTTTTGAAATTACTTGTGTTTTGATTTGTCCGGTTGTCCCCTAGAGATAATGGCTATATTATATAAACTGTACTTTCATGTTTTTGTTAAATAAGCAATTGGAAGACAGTGAAGGAGTGTTACTCAGTTGTTAATATTTTAAGAGTTGACTTTGTACAGCATGTAGAACAAATATCTAGAAAGTAAGTGCACACCTTTTAGTTAAGATGACATGATTTTTCATTTTTTTATATTTAAAGAGTGCAGTTATTAAAAAATGACATTGTTGTCCTCATAGATTTCAAAGATTTCTTTGGTTTTTAATGGGTTAAACTCATATATTTTTAAGAAGGGAAACAAAATTATTATGGGCCTGCAAGGCATAGTCTTATGTCCATGGTTACTTAAAATAATTAAACATTTGTATGTATGTTTGACAGCAATGATTAAAGAGACTCTGAATTCGGCAGCAAGAGACATTGAAAGGAAAGGGGGTGTAAAAGTGTATCTTTTTCATATCTATCTATCTATCTATCTATCTATCTATCTATCTATCTATCTATCTATCTATCTATCTATTTTGAGTTTCACATAATGCATCTCAATCTCACTGATTTCCCAGTCCTTCCATATCTGGCCTCCACTCTTATGACACCCTCCAAAAAGAAAAATAAAATTCTCTCTGTGGATGTTATGATGATTCACAATGTGCCATATAGTATACCTTTTCTGGGTGAACAGCTTTATTTACAAATGTTCATTGCAATGACTCATCGGTCTGGAACAAGACCCTGGCTTCTGCTGGGCAATCACTACTAGACCCTCACCAAGACTGCTGCTGTTTCGCTGAACCATGACGATCTTGCAGCTTTGGTCACACAAGCAAGATCTTTGGCTAGGCCAACTCCAAGCCCCGGATTTATTTGGACCTGGGAATTATCTGATTTGTTTAGCTTGCCACCTCTCCTGCACCTCTGCCTTCACCACCAGCACCAGCCCGGAGCACTGCACAGGTGACGCTGGAGGCCAGTTCTTCTGCCTTTGGCAGCTTGCAAGGGCAGTACTAGCAGCTCTCATGAGTGATGCAGCTGGAGAGGGGCCAATGGCAACTCAGTGTGGCCCTCAGATCTCACCATGGCCTCAGGTGGCAGTGCAGGCTGGTCAAATCAGGCGGTTCCTCATCTCTGTCTTGTCTCTAGTTCTGCCTCTCTTTCTAGTGCACAAAGCACTCCACTTTCTTTTTCTCTCCACCACAAAACTGCTCTAGCCTGTCTGTGCCCCTAAGCGGTGGGCAAGCCTCTGTGATGCAAAAGTATCAAAAATAAATTTAAAAAGTAAAAAGAAAGTGTAAATGAAGAGTAACTAATGCAGTTTTAGTTATTTCTGGATAAAACTGGTCTTAGAACTCCACTTTCACTAATAATGAGACTCAGTAAGTCTTTTATTTCAGAGAAATGATCATCACTTAGTAATGATGTTTTAGGCTCATAATCTAAAAATAATTATTCTCACCTTAGAAATATGTGTTCTATACCTGGACCCAGGGTGAGGGGTGGGGGGTTGCAGAGAACAATACTCTAACTAAGGACCATGCATAGAGAGGACCTAGACCCCCTGTTTAAAGGAAGCCCATAGGCTGCTTAGTTCCCAAGTGGGTTCCTAGTAAGGGGTGCAGGGGCTGTCTCTGACATGAACTCAGTGGCTGACTCTCTGATCACCTTCCCATGAGGGGGTGCAGTCTTGCCAAGCCACAAAGGAAGTTGATTCAGCTAGCCTTGATGAGATCTGATAAACTAGGGATAGATAGAAGTGGAGGAGTCCTTCCCAATCAGGGGACTAGGGAAAGGGCATAGGGGCAGAAGAAAGATTATGGGTGGGACTGGGAGGAGACAAGGGAGGGGGCTGCAGTGGGGATACAAAGTGAATAAATTTTAATAAATAAATACATAAATAAAATTAAATAAAAAATTAAAAAATTCTAATAATTTTTAATGCTTTTCATAAGTTATCTGAGTTGTTTCATAGTTTATCATTGGTATTCGATATAATTGTTAGGGGGATCCACATTTCTTGAGAATCCATGACTATAATAGGTGTCAGATTTGTAAGACTGTGAAATGGTCACAGCAACAGCAGCTTGGAATTAAAACTAGGAGAACAGAATTTGTCAGAAGATATTTAACTTCAGTATGGTATCAAGGAATAAAGGGAACATTTACGTATAAAGTGACACTATCATGATCACAAGCCCAATTATCTCCTTTCAGCATTGCAGTGTCCTGCATACGGTATATATGACTGGTACTTCCACGGAGTCTGTGTGAGCTCTGCATTATGACAGAGTAATGCACAAGGCTACTAACATGATGAAAAGAATCACATTTTGGAGGCGAGAAAATGACTCAGAAGTGAAGAAAATTCACTGAGGACCTGAGTTTTGTTCCAGGCACCCACATCAGATGGTTAATAATGCCTGTAATTCCATTGCAGCTGGTACCTCCATGCCTCCATGGGTACATGTACCTTCATGGCACAATTAAAACCATGTAGCTGCATACCCAAGCGCATAAATAAATCAAGAAATAGAATGAACAGCATTTTGTAGGTTCAAGTCTAAAACTGGGTGATATCATTGTTTTAGACCAATGATGAGGCTGGAATACGTATAGAATAGAGCTGTCATACCTTGAGGAAGGAAGGAAAGAGAGAAAGTTGCAGGGAAGACACCACGGATTGTCTCAATAACTGAATGAACTCATGCCAGGACCCATCTCTTGATGGCCCAGGCAGTTTCTGAGATTACAACCCTGGGCACTAAAAATTTAATGTGTAGAACTCTGGAGAACATACATTCAGACTAAAACACAATCCTTTAATGAATGGCTTAATGGAATCTTTATTTACATCATGCTGTGTAAGGCATCTTGTGGAGGAAGCTGGTTCTAGAAGACAGTTTAATTTCATTAGGTCCTACATGACCTTGCCCAAGGTTAGTTGAATTTTCTGTATTTGCTTAATATGGCAGTCACAGAGAACATGTAATCACATACTTTGATTCTTGGAATGATTCTTTGGAAACGTAAGGAAACATATGGTTTGTAATCTGTGGCAATTAGTAAATTCTTAATAAAATTTATTACAAGAAATAAAATGTGTATCCCACATAAATGGATCTTTCCCTGAAAAAGAAAATGGAGTTTAAGTGAATAGTACCCCATTTTCTGTATTGTTCATGCTTTGAAAATTAGAATTCTCTTGACCTCCAGTAATTCCTCCCTGTGGATTAGGATGACAGTCTGAAACATTTGTATTGGTTGCCACAATGCAATAAGACACAATAACAGAACTCAAACGTAATTTTACTGTATACCATGTCCTTACTAAAGAGGCAGGGCTATGACAAAAAACTTCAGGGACAAGGTCAATTTGTGCCCTAAACATTTTATTTCTAGTGTTTGTGCATGCATTCACAAACAAGTATGAAATGTATGCATACAGAATTGAGTCTATCATTTCTACTTTAACAATGTGTAAAATGATATTTTTCAAGTATTACATTTTAGGGAACTGATTTATTTGCACTAATGAAATAGATACTTTGTCTATATTAAACAAAATGGATTAATGTTCTTTAATATATATTAAATGAAAGAAGGAAAAATGTTTATAGTAACCTCATGTGTATGTAAGAACCTACATACACTGATAAGGATGTTTTTCTTTGGAGGGAGAGGAGACTCACTTTTTAAGCTCCTTATCAATCAAGCACATACAAATATAAATTAGTTTAAGATATTTATGGAAATAATAAACGAACAAACACACAATAGCTATGTTATATTTGTTGGGGTATAATTGACTTGCAGTTATATGTGAGGTATATCCTAGCTATGATTCCATAAGAATCATGTTTTATAATATTAACTTACAATGATATAACATTCATCTGATTCACAAAAATACTGAAATAAGCTGTATTTACTATTTTATAGTTTTACAGTAAACATGCTTTCATTTTCAGTGTTTCTGAAAATTTTAGCATTAAAATAAAAATTTCAGCGTTCAAAATCCTGATATAGAAATAGTGTTTATTGATCTTGTATCATGTGTAATTTGCAGAGCAGTGACAGAGCTAACAACATGTAGATCTTGAAATTCACTAGCTTTTCTTAGCTTCAAGTTTGTCATAACTTTCCCATCATTTTAATGCATACATATAGGGTGTCTAATCATACACAGTCATGATTCCCTCTCTCCAATCTCTTCCGCATCCCACCATGATTTTTCCCTTCAATATAATGTGCTCATTTTGTAAACACACTTGACCACTTGATTCTGTCTATGTGCTCATGGGTGTAAGACTTTATACTGGATCAAGGCTAAATGTTCAGCAGATGAATTTCTAAAGAAAATGCTGTTCCCCTGAAGCCATCATTGGCTAAAACTTCTCTTATAGTGGGGCTTTATAAGGCTCTCCTCTGTGCATACTGTCATTTTGTCTTGTCTAACCTTGTGCATGCAGGTCACCCTGTGGAGGCCATCTCAGCACCTATTTAGAAACAGTAGAATACATTTTAAAATAAAATTGTTCCATTTATATGATTTGATTGATTTAAAATTTACTCAGCTTTTTTTTAAAAAAAAAAAAAAAAGGAAGAAGGAATCATCAATACAGTTATCCAAGGAAAGGAATAGAAATACTTTTCTTTTTCCCAGACATGGAAATTCATGAGATGACTTAGTGTTATTTGTAAATTAAACCATGTATATGATTAAGATATTTTATATGAACTTCTCAATTAATAAAATATTTAAAAATTAAGCCATAAGTATTTTTGAGATTTTTTTGTCAAATATCTTTCTGAAATCAAGAGATAATAAAGCCCCTTTGACCTACAATTTTGAAAAGAGCATAGAATAAAAATGAGTACAGGAAGTAATACAGGCAGAGTTCTTTCTTAGAGCAGTCATATTGGATGTTGGTATTAGAAATTCCTACAGGGAAGCTCACAAATGATCAGCTCCACAGCTTGAGTAGGATCTAGTAGACTTAAGACAGGATTGTGGGAAGAAAAACTGAGCACCCTTGAAGTTTATGAGCAAACCATATTTGTTTCATCTTATATTCATCATTTATTGTCAGATTTTGAAAATAATCTGTGCTTCTGTGGATAGTTATTGCAGTCTAAATCATATTAAAATTCTTTTAATCATTTTAAAGGTATTTTATAAATTAGTTGTACATCTTTAAAAGTGTTGGGTCTGAATATCAGCTGGAACGAACATACAAATATACAAATGAAAAAAGTTAAACATTGCATCCCACACAATCTTCAGAAAGGAGAAGAAATAATCACAGCTCAAACCCTTTAAAAATACTATTGTAAACTTAAAATTCTATGTATGTAACATGTCTAAATGTACCTTATCTGTAAAATTGCATGTGTTGCAATGGATAGATTTTTGTCTTTTAAAAAATAAATACAGTTAACATAAAGTAATTTTGTTTTCCTTGAGGACCAGACAGGGCTATTTGAGATTTGCTCATTTTGAAATCTAATGTCATGTGCATGTATACCTGTCATATAGCAAGCCATAACTAAACATACTGTGAGTTATAACACCATTATGTGGTTTATGATCATTTAAACTACCTATAGTTTCAAAAACAGGATACGCCTTCCAAAAAATTAAAAGCAGAGTGTTGACATAATTCTTGGAATGAGAACATATTGCACATTTCCATTGCAAAGTTTTTTATGCAAATATAAGTGAATTCTAATTTGTGAGCATTCTAAAATGGGTTGGAATTGGACATGCAGTTAACAGCAATAAATTCCAGGTACTTTTAAAACAGTTTTTGATGGAGTTTCTTTGTTCTGTTTGCTTCCTCTGAAGAGTCCCTGTATCCATTCAGCCAGTTGTTGAGAAGAAATGTAGTAGATGACAACCCTTCCTTCTGACACAATTCTCAGAACCAGCATTGGAGATGCGTTCACCTTGCCAGTCTTCTGCAGCAGCCAGGCCGAGCGCTGACTCCTTCATGGTAGTGAGGAACTCTTCAGGCTCCAGAAGTAAGTTGCACACTTTTAGTCTCATCATTGCCAGTAAGTTTAAAAACACGTCAGGGAGGCTTACTGGTAATGTTGTGACCTGCTGGTTGTTCATTATTGTTTCCAATATATATATATAAATATATAAATATATAAATATATATATATATATTTGAGTCCAAGTTTCCTGGAGATGAAAAGTCTAATAGTTTTTTTTTTTTATGTTGATACCTTATATCCTTTTGAATTTTTCTGATTTGCTTTCTTGCTAGTGATTTGCAAACATTGCAAGATACATTTGCAACTTTGTGGCCTAGACAATGTAAAAGCTAACACAGTAATTTTGTTTGCTCTTTAATCACCTCCCCCTGGTCTGGTGGCCTTATTAGGCAGCAGAAAAAAAAAAGAAGAAAAAAAAACGTTCCAGGCAGGTCTGATGAGACATGATAGGCTAGGGTCAGATGGAGGACCTCCCCTATCAATGGACTAGGGGAGGGACAAAAAGGGGGGAAGAGAGGGAGGGGAAGACAGGGAGGCTATGAGGGAAGTGGCTACAGCTGGGATACAAAATAAATAAATTGTAATTAATAATAATAATAATTTTGTGACTAAATGAACAGATTCCAATTGGACATAAACAGATTCAGAATGGTTGTGAATCAAACTGTTTAAGTGAGTTATGACAACTGAAGGCTATAGGTGGAATGTGTTGGTTTATAAAGATTATTTAGTGGGATTGGCTGATTTATGGAATGGAACAGCTTCTGTTTTGTTTCAAATTGATATGTCTATAAAAATAGACATTAGAAAAATAAAAAGAAATGGGAATTGCATGGAGGAAAATGAACTGTAGTTAGAATATTGAATGCTTGGCAAAATGCAAAACACAGTATACTTCATATAACAATGACAAAACTGCTATAAATTGGTCTATGACTTTCCTAAAATCTAGTAAGCCAGATAAATATATTGTTTCCTGGATTAGGTTTATAGGATACAGAATTTAAGATTTTTTTTCCTGAAAATAAATCTTTTTAAACTATTGATTTGCCATTTTTCAATTTTTATGGTTTTATTGGAACTATTTTTCTGTCTTTCAAATAATATATATTATATATATATATATACACACACACACACATATATGAGTGTGTGTTGTGTGTATGTGTTATAAGAGACACCTATTATTGCTCTCTGGAATGTATTTGCACCAAATTTCCATATACAGAAGAGTTTATTTTTATAAGCAGCATTGGTTTGCCTTAATTTCAACTGCATGTCAGTTATTGTCAGGTTAGTAAGTGAAATTATATTGAAGGAAGGGGATATGAGATACTTCTTTTTAAATTTAATTTTAATATTTATTTTTATTAATTATACTTTATTCACTTTGTATCCCCCCTGTGGTTCCCTCCCTCCTCCCGTCCCAATCCCTCCCTTCCTCCACCCTCTGCATGCATGCCTCTCCCCAAGTCCACTGATAGGGGAGGTCTTCTTTTCCTTCCTTCTGATCCTAGTCAATTAGGTCTCATCAGGAGTGGCTGCATATCTTCTGTGGACTGGTAAGGCTTCTCCCCCCTCAAGGGGAGGTGATCAAAGAGCAGGCCAATCAGATTATGTCAGAGGCAGTCCCTCTTCCCATTACTATGTAACCCACTTGGACGCTAAACTGCCATGGGCTACATCTGTGCAGGGATTCATACTCCAACCAAGTACCATGCATGGAGATACTTCTTAAACATCGGTTACTTTAGCAGCACACTTGTAAGGCCAGGATGCCTCCAATACAAACATGTATGTTACTAACAGTGAATAAAGACAAGTGTTAATAATAACTTTCCTTATTATTGCTACTGACTGTGTAAGATTAATGCAGTTAGGAAGCAGCCTGCTATTGGTTTCATGCCGAAAGTCATGTTAGCGGACTACGTTTAATATAGAAAATATCATTACTGAATTATTTAAAAACAAGTTCATTATAAAAGTTGTAGCATAAAATACACATTTGACAAATAACATATCTTTTTTTAGTGTAGCACTTCCCTATGTATTCTTTATTTATTCCTCTACCGCTAGTTCATGCTTTATTAATTTATTTTGAGATTTCTGTTTTATGGCCCATGACCTTATAATTGAACAGAGAATCTTGAAAAAAAACTTTCTAAATTTTAATCTTTTACATTTTTTTATTCACTATGCTTTTATTACACCTCACATTTACATTTACTAAATTTGAATACCTTCAGGCACACATGGTAAAATTTAAAAGCACGAAAGATTGATGCATGATAGACAGTATCCCTCCTACTGGGGGCTATTGTTTCAGGTGTAATTGGTTGTGTTATTTATTTTCAATCAACAGATTGAATACTAACCACAATGTTTCCTGCCTTGTTTGTAAAGAAGTTATCTACACCTGTGTTTTCTTGTCTGTAGTTGGTCTCCTTGGGTTGGAGTTTTCCTTTTAGTATCTACAGTAGGGCTGGGTTGCTGTGTAGGTAAGTGTTTAAGTCTAGTTTTGTCATGGAACATTTTGTTTTCTCCATCTATGTTGATTAAAATCTTTGCTCGGTATAGTAGTCTGGGTTGGCATCTGTGGTCTCTTAGAATCTTCATGACATCTGCCCAGGCCCTTCTGGCTTTCATAATTTCTGTTGAGAAGTCTAGTGTGATTCTTATGGGACTACCTTTATATGTTACTTGGACTTTTTCTTTTTTTTTTTTTGCTTTAATATTTTTTCTTTGTTCTGTAGATTTAGTGTTTTGAAGATTCTGTGACATGGAGTGGTTTTTCTTTTTATTTATTTATTTATTTATTTATTTATTTATTTATTTTTAGGTCTAGTCTATTTGGTATTCTGTAGGCCTCTTGTATGTATGTTTATGGATATCTCTTTAAGTTGGGAAATTTTTCTTCTATGATTTTCTTTTTCTCCCTTTTTATTTTTATTTTTTATTTTAATTACAGTTTATATACTTTGTATCATAGTTGTAACCCTTTCCCTCCCAATCCCACGCTCCCTCCCTCATCTCCTCCCATACCCCTCTCCAAGTCCACTGATAGGGGAGTTCTCCTCCCTTTTCATCTAACCCTAGCCTATTAGCTCTCACCAGCAATAGCTGCTTCTTCTTCCTTTGTGGCCTGGCAAGGCTCTGCCCCCCATAGGAAGAGATGATCAAAGGCCAGCCACTGAGTTCATGTCAGAGACAGTCCCTGTTCCCATTACTATGGAACCCACTTGGAGACTGAGCTGCCATGGGCTACATCTGTAAAGGACTTCCAGGTTTTTTCCATGCATGGTTCTTGGTTGGAGAATCAGCATCAGAAAAGACCACTGTGCCCAAATTTTTTGGTTCTGTTGCTTTCCTTATGGAGCTACTGTCCCCTCCAGGTCTTTCTATCTCCCCTTTCTTTTATAAGATTCCCTGTTCTTTGCCCAAAGTTTGGTTATGAGTCTCAGCATCTGCTTTGATACCTTGCTGGGTAGAGTCTTTCAGAGGCCTTCTGTGGTAGGCTCCTGTCCTGTTTTCTGTTTTCTCCCTCTTCTGATTTCCATCCCATTTGCCTTTTTGAGTGAGGATTGATCATTTTACTCAGACTCTTCCTTCTTGCTTAGCTTCTTTAGGTGTACAGATTTTAGTACGTTTATCCTATATTATATGTCTAATATCCACTTATAATAAGTGAGTATATACCCTGTGTGTCTTTCTGCTTCTGGGATACCTCACTCAGGATGATCTTTTCCAGATCCCACCATTTGCCTGCAAATTTAATCATTTCCTTGTTTTTAATTGCTTAGTAGTATTGTGTTAATGTACCACAATTTCTGTATCCATTCCTCAGTTGAGTGGCATCTGGGTTGTCTACAAGTTCTTGCATTACAAATAAAGCTGCTAGAAACATGGTTGATCAAATATTTTTGTTGTGTACTTGAGCATATTTTGGATATGTGCCTAGGAGTGGTATAGCTGGATCTTCAGGTAGCACTATTCCTAATTGTCTAAGAAAGTGCCAGATTGATTTCCAAAGTGGTTGTACAAGTTTTCATTCCCACCATCAATGGAGGAGGATTCCCCTTTCTCCACATCCTCTCCAGCATGTGTTTTGACTAAAGTTTTTGATCTTAGCCATTTTGATGGGTGTAAGGGGAAATCTCAGGGTCATTTTGACTTGCATTTCCCTGATGACTAAGGATGTTGAGCATTTCTTTAAGTGTTTGACTGCCATTCAATATTCCTCTATTGAAAATTCTCTGTTTAGCTCTGTACCCCATTTTTTAATTGGATTACTTAATTTGTTCTGGTCAAGTTCTTTATATAGTCTGGATATTAGCCCTCTGTCAGATGGATATGTTCTCATGCTGACTTCTAGACATCTGCTTATCTGTAACCTTTGCTGTAAGTTCCTGGAGTCTGTACTTCAGTGGCTAGCTTTTTGATGACCTTCCCCTGAGGGGGGGGAGCAGCCTTACCAGGCCACAGAAGAAGACAATGCAGCCAGTCCTGATGAGACCT
This sequence comes from Psammomys obesus, assembly GCF_907164565.1. Taxonomy (NCBI): domain Eukaryota; kingdom Metazoa; phylum Chordata; class Mammalia; order Rodentia; family Muridae; genus Psammomys; species Psammomys obesus. The sequence goes on along the minus strand of NW_026596166.1, from coordinate 19,316,442 downwards.
GATAGGCTAGGGTCAGATAGAAGTGAGGAAAACCTCCCCTGTCAGTGGACTGGGGAAAGGGTATGGGAGAAGAAGAGGGAGGGAGGATGGGATTGGGAGGGGATGAGAATGGGGGTTTCAGCTGGGATACAAATGAATAAATTATTTTTAATAAAAAATAAATAAATTAAAAAATAAATTGTAAAGAAATAAAAGATCACATCTATACTTAAGGTAATGTTGCACAATAAATATATTTTTCTGCTGATAAGTTTAGCTATTCTTTTTCTTTTTCTTTTTTATATTTTCTTTATTTTTTTCATTATTATTATTATTTATTATAATTTATTCATTTTGTATCTGGACTGTTGCCCCTCTCTCATCTCCTCTCAATCCAACCCTATTTTCCCCTTCCCTCCCTACAGCCCTCCCCTAGTCCACTGATAGGGGAACTTCTCCTTCCTTCTATCTGACCTGTCTAGGCCTATTAGGTCTCATCAGGGCTGTCTGGATGCTCTTTCTCTGTGGCTTGGTAAGGCCACTTCACCAGGGTTGGTGATCAAATAACAGGCAACCAACAAATAGCAGGAAACCAAGTTCATGCCAGAGAAGGCCCTTGCTTCCTTTTCTAGGGAACCCCTGTGGAGACTGAGCAGCATGTGGGCAACATCTGAGCAGGGGGACTATATCCTCTCCAGGCATGATTCTTGGTTGATTCATCATCAGTCTCTGCAAGGCCCCCTGAGCCCAGATTTTCTTAGCTTTTTCTTAATGCTTTAACTTTAGAAAAGTTGTTAGCTAAGAAAATTATTTATGAATGTGATTCCCTAGTTTTAGTCATAGAACACTGAAATCAAACACATTTTTATACTAGCAAATATATGACCCAAATATCTATTTAATTTATGAGAGTTCAATAATACAGAAACATGATTTATATATTGAAAACAATTATTGTGACTTAATACCTAATTCAGTTTTTTGGTTTTAATTACAAGTCTATAATTGTTTACTTTTATTTTATTTATACATTTATTTATTACAATTTTTATTCACTTTGTATCCCTGCTGCAGCCCCCTCCCTCATCTCCTCCCAGTCCCACCCACCCTCTTTTTCTTCCCCCATGCCCTTTCTCTAGTCCCCTGATAGGGGAGGACCTCCTCTCCTTCTATCTGACCCTAGCTTATCAGGCTCATCAAGGCTGGGTGCATCATCTTCCTCTGTGGCCTGGCAAGGCTGCAATCCCAGGGCAAGGTGATCAAAGAGCTGGCCATTGAGCTCATGTTAGAGGACAGCCCTGTTCCCTTTATTAGGGATTCCACTTGCAAACTAAGCAGCCAATAGGCTTTCATTGAACAAGAGGTCCTCTTCATGGTCCTTAGTTGGAGTACTCGTCTCTGCAGGCCCCACTTTGCCCGGTATTTTGGCTCTGTTTTTCTCCTTGTGGAGTTTCTGTCCCCTCCAGGTCTTTCTATCTCCCTCTTCTTCCATAAGGATTCTGGCATTCTGCCCAAAGAGTGGAACTTTCCTTTTTTCCTTCCTTCTTTCCTTACTCCTGTCTTTCTCCCCAACTCTCTCTCTCTTTCCCTGATTTTTAAGTAGGGAATAATGTTACACTAAAAGTCCTACATTGAAACAATTACTCTGAAAAAAAAAGAGAGAGAGAGAAAGTAAATGCATTCCTAGTTAGGAGCTAATTTCAGATAGCTCCTTGAAAAGTCATAACATATCACTAGCATTTCCTTTTAAAGCAGGTATAATGGTTTGTGCTAGATCTTGCGAATGAAATGGAGAAGTAAAAAGGAAAAGTAATGAAATACTTGCTGCAACTTGGGGTTGCTGAGGTGATCACTGCTGTTCTAGTGGTATTTTTCTTTGTCATTTTAGTTTTGAGCCAGCCAAAGCACATTTTTCCATTCCATCTCTTCCTAATTTATTTTTTGAGAAAAAAAAATGTTTATTAAGAAAAAAGTTACACATAATACTGAGAAGGAAATGTTTTCATGCATACACAATTGTGTGAGTGAAAACATGCATGTTAAACTGTTTGGTGAATATATAATAGTAATAACATCCCTATAAACTATTTTCATGAACTTAGAATACATGATCCACATAAACAAATAAAACCAGGATCATCAATAGAATAACATCAATACCCAAGTGGAAAAGCTTACGTGATTATATGAAGTATCAATTAGATTCAGTAATTCTGAAAAGAAGAGCAGCAACAGAGTAAGCAAAGGTTAAATTATACATTTCTTAGCACAAAAAAATTAATAAAAATACCTTTAAAAGGTTCTCAAATGAAGCTAACCTATAATATATGCTACCACATAATACTCTCAGTATGTATCTTATGTATCTTCCCTGTCTCTTTCAATAAGATACAACTAATTACCTACGAGCTTTACATTTAACATGGTTTGGAGGAATCTTTGCTACTATCCAAATTAATCCTTTTCATATCTTTGACTGCTTCTGAAAGGGAATGACATGGTCCTGTTTTAACAAACAGGTCTAGAAGTATTGTGACAAACTCCTAAGGGAAGAGGGAGGCAGAGTCGGCCAGACACTAACACAAGCTACCAGTAATGAAGCAACAAAAGGCATTGATAGCAACAGAGAAGTCTGTTAGGTAAAACATATCCCTTCTTTCCATTTGACAAACCTAATCTGGTCAGAATTATCTACAAACAAAACAAAACAAAACAAAAAACAAACAAGGCATGCTTTTGCTTTTTTGAAGGCAGGTAAAATATATACATATAATTCAAAATTCTCATTGAGCCACAACTATGCACTTGAAGGAGAATAAGGATAACCCAATGCAGAAGGAGCTACCATAGGGTAAATAGGAATTGAAAAGTAAAAATCGTCATGGGGCTTAAGCATGTGAAATAGCATCATCCAAGATAATGAAAATAGATTCATTGGAAATTGAATTTGTCTGGCTTCTAGAGATAGATTTCAACCCTAGACTTCTGTTAATGAGCTGATGTGTTGTCCTTTTAGATAAAACTCCCAGAAGCTTGAGTGAGAATACAGTCTTCCAAAATCTGTGAGGGCTGAAAAGCAAAATGAACATGGCTTAGCTGGCAGATCTTTATGTTAGAGAGTCTACTGTCTGTGCCTCTGGTTTGTGTTGGCCTGCAGCACTGCTAGCGCAGTATTTTCTACAGCGCAGTACCCTGTGGAGAGGTTTGCACAGATGCTCTGCCTTTGCCAAGCCAGGGGAAATTAATTACCTGTGAGGAGTACTCTTTGCAGTGGCTTTCAGTGAGTGGAAGCAATCTCCCTTGTTAGGTATTGGTTTTGAAATGAACAAGGACAAGCCAATTTATACTAATTCAACTTAAGGCTATCTTGGTTACCCTGAAAACACCCTATCCCTGTAGTTAACACCATCTATCAGTGTGGGCAACTGTGGAGCATATGTCAGATTTAGAACATTCTGGGTAAATGGATGCATTTCTCAACAACATTAAACAGAGTGTAGGAGGCATTATATCAAGAAAAATGTTGGCAGTCTATCCAAAGCCTGCTTTTAGTGAAAAATCCATGACTTACCATGGGAAGAAATTTAAAATAAATGAATCTAAAAGCTATATTGATTAAAGCTTCTAACAACACTTCCAGTGATTTCTACTAGAAGAGACTAAGTGATAGACATAGACTTATCAACTGAAACATTAACATAATAAAAAATGAGGAGACTTAGTTTTGAAATGTGAAGTTAGCATATTTAAATTCAGTAATAGACTTTTTAAAAAATAAATTTATTTATTTTAATTAATTACAGTTTATTAACTTTGTATCCCAGCTCTAGCCCCCTCCCTCATCCCCTCCCAACACCATTCTCTTTCCCACAACTCCTCCTATGCTACTTTCAAAGTCCACTGATAGGAGAAGACCCCCTCCTCTTCCTTCTTACCCTAGCCTTTCAGCTCTCATCAGGACTGGCTGCATTGTATTCCTCTGTGGCCTGGTAAGGCTGCTTCCTCATCAGGGGGAGGTGATCAAAGAGCAAGTCACTGAGTTCATATCAGAGACAGTCCCTGTTCCCATATCTAGAGAGTCCACTTGGACACTGAGCTTCCATGGGCTACATCTGTAAAGGGCTTCTAGGTGATTTTCGTGGATTGTCCTTCATTGGAATATCAGTCTCAAAAAAGATCCTTGTGGTCTCTGAAAGCCTCTGCAGTATAGACTGTCAAAGCAGATGCTGAGCCTGATGGCCAACTGATGGGCAGAGTGAATGGAATTTTATGTAAGAAGTGGGAAATAGTAAGAGCTGGAGGGGACGGGAACTCCACAAGAAGAGCAACAGAACAAGATAATTTGAACACAGGGAACTTCCTAGAGACTCATACTCCAACCAAGGACTATTCGTGGAGATAACCTAGAACTCCTGCACAGATGTAGCCCATGGCAGTTCAGTGTCCAAGTGGGTTACATAGTAATGGGAAGAGGGACTGCCTCTGACATAATTTGATTGGCCTGCTCTTTGATCACCTCCCCTTGAGGGGGGAGCAGCCTTACCAGGCCACGGTAGAGGACAATGCAGCCAATTTTGATGAGAACTGATAGACTAAGATCAGAAAGGAGAGGAGAACTTCCCCTATCAGTGGACTTGGGGAGTGGCATGCATGCAGAAAGGGGAGGGAGGGTGGGATCGGGAGGGGAGGAGGGAGGGGCTTATGGGGGGATACAAAATGAATAAAGTGTAATTAATAAAAAATTAAAATAAAAACAAAAAAATGGAAAAAAAAGATCCTTGTGGCCAGATTTATTTATTTATTTTTTTAATTTTGTGCTCTCATTGTGATGCTCCTGTCCCTCCAGGTCTTTCTATCTCCCCCTTTTATCGTGATTCCTTGCACTCTGCAAAAGGTTGGCTATGGGTCATAGCATCTGCTTTGATACCTTGCTGGGTAGAGTCTTTCAGAGGCCTTCTGTGGTAGGCTCCTGTCCTGTTTCCTGTTTTCTCCCTCTTCTGATTTCCATCCCATTTGCCTTTTTGAGTGAGGATTGATCATTTTACTCAGACTCTTCCTTCTTGCTTAGCTTCTTTAGGTGTACAGATTTTAGTACGTTTATCCTATATTATATGTCTAATATCTACTTATAATAAGTGAGTATATACCCTGTGTGTCTTTCTGCTTCTGGGATACCTCACTCAGGATGATCTTTTCCAGATCCCACCATTTGCCTGCAAATTTAATCATTTCCTTGTTTTTAATTGCTTAGTAGTATTGTGTTAATGTACCACAATTTCTGTATCCATTCCTCAGTTGAGTGGCATCTGGGTTGTCTACAAGTTCTGCATTACAAATAAAGCTGCTAGAAACATGGTTGATCAAATATTTTTGTTGTGTACTTGAGCATATTTTGGATATGTGTCTAGGAGTGGTGTAGCTGGATCTTCAGGTAGCACTATTACTAATTGTCTAGGAAAGTGCTAGATTGATTTCCAAAGTGGTTGTACAAGTTTGCATTCCCACCATCAATGGAGGAGGATTCCCCTTTCTCCACATCCTCTCCAGCATGTGTTGTTACTTGAGTTTTTTTGTTTTTTTGTTTTTTGTTTTTTTTTTTTCTTAGCCATTCTGATATGTGTAAGGTGAATTCTCAGGGTCATTTTGATTTGTATTTCTCTGTTGTCTAAGGATGTTGAGCATCTATTTAAGTGTTTCTCAGCCATTTAATATTCTTTTATTGAGAATTCTCTGTTAAGCTCTGTACGCCATTTTTAAAATTGGATTACTTTATTTGTTGCTGTTTAACTTCTTGAGTTCTTATTTCATTCTAAATATTAGCCCTCTGTCAGATATAGGGTTGGTGAAGATCTTTTCCCAATCTGTAATCTGTTTTTAGACTGGACATTCTAATTATTGACTGTTTAGAGACAAATTTCTGAAATATTAGTAATTATAAAATGGACCTCTCTCACATGTATTATAAGTCTTCAGTAGGAAAGTGAAGGTTGATGATGAAAATATTGAAGGAAATGTCACAAAAGAATCATCAAATATATCTTATTCACTTTTTACTTGTTCTGAGTTTCATTATGATTTATTTTGAACATGATATCCATGAGAATTAAGTAGGATTTTCTGTTCTTGTATAGTTTAAACCTCAAAAATTAAGTTTGTCTATAGACTTAGACATATGCTTTATATAAATAAAAATATTTATACCTTTTTACTTATTGGGATGATGCTCTTTTCTGCATCACCTCAATAAATCAGTTTAAACATACAAAAAAGAGTCATTTTGATTTATATTATGGTTCATATAAAAGCAAGTTTCAACCAACCCACAGAAAATGAATCAAAAGAATCAATACTTAAGCAATATTTAAATTTTTAATAATCTATTCATGCAAATTATTAATAAGAAAAACAGCAAATAAATATCAGATTTATTATAGAAAGCGTACCATCCTTCCAAAAATGGATAGATGAGGCATTATGGTGTGTATATAAAATGAAATCATATTATACTATACAGGATAAATAAAAAAGCTGCTACTTGAGATACTGAGATTAAAATGAAAAGTTCATCAACTTAAATGAAAGAGTTTAGGCTAACCAGAGAATAACAAATACCATGTTATTTCATTGATATGTGGAATCCATTTATTAAAGATGTCAGAGAAGAGGTAAGTAGAATGATGAAGTCTTGAAGCTGGCGAGAAAAAGGAGGAAATGGAAAATTTTGATCATTTGGTACTGGGTATCTATTACAAGTAACAAGTTATGCTTTGGTAATTCAAAGCATGGTAACTCCACTTCAGAAGCTTATTGATATTTCAGAGACAAGGGGCCAAATTCTGAAAGTTTTCATTCTGGAGAAATGACAGATGCTTATGGCAATTCTTGTACACAAGCTAAATTGAACATTATAATATATCTTAGTAGAATCATCACAGGGAATCCCACGTATATATTCAGATTAATCCCCTTATACATTAGCAAAAACAAATAGATATGGTTGGCCAGATCACTGTACAGGTAAATGTACTCACTGTTCATACTTAGTCACCTAAACTGGATCCCACAATGGAAAGAGAAAGCCATATTCTGAAATTTGTCCTGTGAACCTGGAGGATACTTTATGCCTGCGCTCACATAAACACACATCATGTACACCCGCACACACACATAGACATGAGTAATAATATAATAAATTATTTAGTAAAGGAGAACAATTATAATTACACAAGATTTAAATGTAAATACTACATTAATGGCAACCGCTGTTTAAAAGGATAATACCACACATAGTGCTGGAATCAAAAGATAAGAAACCCTGAAGATTCTCGTCTTTTTAATATTAAATGCATGGTTATGTGCTGTGAACATACAGAAATTTTCATGATAACATTAATTATAAATTAAGCATTTCTGTGATTCTGAATGAATAGAAACTTGCTGAAAATTGAAAACAAGTGCAAAGGTAGAAATAAGTTTCACTGTGATTATATACATATCACAAATATCTAAATGACTGCATTTTGTGATTGGATAACTGTAAATATTGGGGCTGAAAGGAAGGCGTCATGCAAATGAAACCTAAGGACACTGTCAATGCTTCATAGTTCTATTGTTGAACTTTATTTGTTTTATATATTTAAAATTTCTTATTTTATTTGAAATTCTACTACATATATATTTTTTGCTTTTCTTATTAGATAGAAAGCTCTTTGACATTCTTTTATTAATCTTTTTTTTTTTTACTCTTAGTAAGACTGTAATATTTGCATGGATTTATTTTTTTCTTAGATTTAATTCTGGTTGGATTTCTCAAATAGTGATAATATTAGATACCCTTTTTCCTATGACATCATGGAAAATTGTTGAAAAGATCTATTTTTTTTTCATTCTACACTCTTTGTGGCTTTGTTTGTTCCCAGGCATACTTTTTAATCAATAGACATATGTCTTAATTTTTATAATGTACTGTATGAACTAACATCCCACATTTAGGGAAGGTAAGATAATTTTCCAGTTCTAAAATACATACAGGCTGGTAAGACACAGGTAACACACAAGACAATTTCATTTCTACCCACTGACACTAGTCATCAATGATAAGATGAGGAGTAGTATGGGTCACAGCCTTTTCCCATCCCACAGTTGGTTCATACATAGTATAGTTGAAGTGCAATGGGCCTTGTGACATTGTTCCCATAAGCTGTCAATCTCCAGGAATCTTCACTATCTGGTGATTGTTATCCATGCCCTGTCAGAGGTTCCAGGTGGTCTGGCTGAGTTAATGTTTCCTTGTACTTTGCTCCTGTGATAGTTATAAAGTGTTCTTCCCATGTCTTCATTTGACACTATTCCTGAAACTTATATGGTATGGATCTGTGGGTACTGGGCTTACCTATATCAATAATCTAGCGAGAACCTTTACGTTTCTCTGTTGTTAGCACAATTACCATTTTGTGTACTGCACTGATATATTAATTAATTACATTTTTAACATGGAGTTCTTTTTTGTTGTTGTTGTTTAGTTACTTTAACAAAAATCCTTATAGCCTTTCTCTTATTCTTTTTTTTTAATTCACTTTTCATTCTGGTTGTAGCCCCATTCTTCTCTCCTCCCTCCCTTCTTCCCCTCTCCCCAGTCCCCTATTCCTCAGAAAAAGGAGAACTCCCTTTCCCAACCACCCCAGCTCTTCAAGGTGCATCATGACTGAACATGTCCTTTTCCCCTGTGGCCTGGCAATACAGACAGGAGTTTGCAGACAGGAGCCTATCAGAGATGTCCTCTGAGAGACTCCACCCAGTAGCTCCTCAAAACAGATGCTGAGACTCACACACAAACATTGGGCAATGAGTGGGAGTTTTTTCAAGGTCCCCTACAAAGAGGTAGCCAATGAGAAGCTTAGGCTTTATGTAGGTCCAGTAGTAATTAACTGATTTTCATCATAAATGTTATGAAATGTTTGAAGGTATAATTCAACCACAATGTTAGTCCTTTTTTTGTTATACAGAGTCATTTCTTAAGTGCGTCTCACACTGCAGAGAAACAGCTAAGCTTGTTTAAATGGGCATTTATTATGGAAAACTTGTCAGCTGTTCTTTTCTGTATGTTTTTCTTTTTAGCGTTTGCAAGTGTGTGTATATGCATGTAGATGCATGTTTGCTTTTGTGAATTAATTGAACTACCTTTCTCTAACAATGAAGAGATATATTTTGCAATACAATAACTATCTGAAGCTTTGTTTTCATCTATTGTGTAATATAGAAATAAAATTAGATTTAGACTACTGTTCAGTTCTATTTCATTGTTTCTACTGTTGTAACTGATAGTTCCAATATTGTTTAATGAAGTATAATCCTTTTTTTTAATTACATTGAAATTTAGATTCTGACATGCACGTTTTTCATATATGTATGAACATACCCTGGTCTGTTATTTTATTTCATTGTTCTGTTTATTACATCTATACAAATAGTGTGCACCAATGCAATAATTCTATTTGTCATGTAAGCTTCAGTAGGTTATAAAATGAATAATGGGTATCTTTTGTTCATCATCACCATTGTTCAACTAATGATGTACATTTAGTGTTTCCTTTCAGTTTTGGTAGTAGACAACAGTGTTTAAAAACTATGTTTTGAATTGTTTACGATGTATGTGTATTGCTTACTTTAGTTTGGGAAGGGATATCCTTATTTTTAAAGTAGTAAATATCTCCATGATCTTCTACAAGACTTATAACAAGCCTTATCCTCTGCTACAGCCGGCATTCCTCTTGCAGTTTGTCATAAAGTGAAACTGCTCTTTGTTTTTGACTGGATTTTTAAAACGAAGCTACATTTTGAAACTGTGCCTGACAAGCTATGTTGCCTTTTGTCACAAAGTCTTTCATACAGCTCCACCAAAGCATTAATAGGTCCAATAATGTCTAGTTTGCAAATGGTGAAATCTCATATAATGAGGCATCATATGGTATCAATTAGAGTGCACAGCCTTATATGCTTTATGTACCAGGTCAAACACATTTAAGTGAAATGTAATTTTATGTGCAATTCCTATGACAATGTTGTCCAATGGAATATGATTATTATCCATCGAATAGGAGCTCTACCAAAATGATAAATATACATAAGCCTACTAGTGGTCAGGACCATTCATGTTTTCTATAACTTTTATTTTATTGTTATTAATTAATTACAATTAAATTACTGAGTTGAGGTTGTGTTATTTAGCTCTACTTGGCCTGTATTTCACTGTGAAGCCTAAACAGGTCTGAAATGAAATATACTTCTTTATGACTTGCTTAAATTTTCAGATTTCTTTTCAGTACTGGAATTGAACTTACGGCCTACCACATGCTAAATAAATGCTCTAACTCTGAGCTTTAGCTCCAGTCCTTATGGGTTTTGACATCATTCATTGTATGTGTAAGTAGTATCTTTCTAAGAACCAGTATTCGCCCTGTAACTCATATTGTTCCATGAGTCATCTTTTACATAATGAACATTGTAGAATAACTATTTCAGTTGTCAGCTTTCAATATTAGTGGATTTGATGTTGGAATTCAGCTACCCTAACTCTGTTTCTATGTATGTAAGAGAGCACTTCTTCCCACTTCTTGGCAGCTGACATTAAACTGGTGGAATCTATTCTTCAAAAAGATGTCACAGATTTTTCAGTACCTCAGGACTACTCTGTTCTTCAGAAAGGGATATTCAGATAACCCAAAATGCAACACAATAGCTAAAAACAACATGATTTGTTTTCTTTGTAATCTAAATCTAGAATGAAATAGGAAGTATTTTAGCGAGCAATTACAAATATGAATATGCTACTTCATTGAATATAATTTTGGAAAAATGTGGGTTTTCCTTAGAAATTAGAGTGTTCAGTGTTAAAACAACAACAAAACAAACAAACAAATAAATAAAGGACAACTATTGTCATCTTTCCTAACTTATGTGCTCTTCATTGGAATTTATTTTTCTTCAAGGCTGTATCTTTCCAAACTTAATACTGTTTGGGACTAACATTTGTATAGGTGAAATGCCTTGCTCTTATTTCTTTGGTCTTATTTCTCCTTACATTGTTGTCTATTCCCATCAGAATGTTCTCATTTTTGTGGTTTCATACATTAGAGAAACCGTCAGTGTTTTTATTTATTTGAATCATTTAATAGAGAAAGATTTTTTATTGTTTGTTATTATTATTTCCATTTTATCAACTCTGCATCCCAGCTGCATTCCACTCCCCCATTCCCTCCCAATCCCACCCTCCCTCCCTCAGCTTCTCCTTGCCCCTTTCCAAGTCCACAGACTGGGGAGGACCTCCTTCCCTTTCGTCTGGCCCTGTTTTAACAGGTATCTTCAGGGCTGGCTGCAAAGTCCTGCTCTGTGGCCTAGCAGAACTGCTCCTCCCTTGGGGGGTGGGGAGTCAAAGAGCCTGCCATTGAGTTCCTGTCAGAGATAGTCCCTGTTGCCCCCATTATGGGAAAACAATTGGTTATTGAGCTACCACGAGCTTCGTCTGAGTAAAAGTTCTAGGTTATATCCATACATGGTCCTTGGTTGGAGAAACAGTTTCAGAAAAAAACCCTGTGCCCAGATATATTTGGTTCTTGTGGGGCTCGTATTCTTTCCTGTCATACTAACTCCCCTTCTGCCAAAGGTTTGGTTATGAGTCTTAGTATCTGTTTTAAAAGGCTGCTTGGTAGGATCTTTCAGATGCCATCTGCGGTAGACTCCTGTCATATGTCCAATGCACATCTCATTTGTCTTTCTAAGTGAGGATTGATCATCTTACCTCGTATCTGCTTTCTTTTTATCTCCTTTAGGTGTATAGACTTCATTATGTTTATTATATCTTGTAGGTCTATATAAGCGAGTATATACCATGTTTGTCTTTCTCCTTCTGGGATACTTCACTCAGAATGATCTTTCCAGATCCCACCATTTGCCTGCAAATTTCATGATTTCCCAATTTTTTTTTTTTGATTTCCCAATTTTTGATTGCTGAGTAGTATTCCATTGCGTAAAAATACCACAATTTCTGTATCCATTCCTCCAATGATGGACATCTGGGTTGTTTCCAGGTTCTGGCTATTACAAATAAAACTGCTACAAACATGGTTTAGCAAATGTCCTTGTTGTGTACTTGAGCAAAGTTTGGGTATATACCTAACAGTGGTATAGCTGGGTCTTGAGGAAGCGTTATTCCTAATTGTCTGAAAAAGCACCAGATTGACTTCCAAAGTGGTTGTACCAGTTTACATTCCCACCAGCAGTGGAGGAGGGTTCCCCTTTCTCCACAACCTCTCCAGCATGTGTTGTCACTTGAGTTTTTCATCTTGGCCATTCTGATGGGTGTAAGGTAAAATCCCAGGGTCGTTTTGATTTGCATTTTCCTAATGGCTAATGAGGTTAAGCATTTCTTTAAGTGTTTTTCTGCCATTCGATATTCCTTTATCGAGAAGAGAATTCTCTGTTTAGCTCTGTTCCCCATTTTTTAATTGGATTACTTGGTTTGTTGCTTTTCAGCTTCTTTAGTTCTTTATATATAATAGATATTAGCCCTCTGTCAGATAAAGCGTTGGTGAAGATTCTTTCCCAATCTGTAGACAGTCATTTTGTTTTGATGACAGTGTCTTTTGCTTTACAGAAGCTTTTCAGTTTCATGAGGTCCCATTTATTGATTGTTGCTCTTAGAGCCTGTGCTGTTGGTGTTCTGTTCAGGAATTTGTCTCCTGTACCAATGAGTTCTAGGCTGTTCCCCACTTTTTTTTTTTCCTAACCAATTTAGAGTATCTGGTGTAATGTTGAGGTCTTTGATCCACTTGGACTTTAGTTTTGTACAGGGTGATAAATAAGGATCTATTTTAATTTTTCTGCATGTAGACATCCAGTTGGACCAGCACCATTTGTTGAAGATGTTGTATTTTTTCCATAGAGAAAGATTTTTAAAACTCATGTGTATCTTTGAAACTACAATGTGAACAGATATTCAGCCATCACTCAGCAGACCATGATGCCTTGTCCTTCAATTTTATTATTATCTGTCTTCTCAAAATCAAAATGTTTAATATTGCTCTCAAATTTAAAATATATTTTTTATTTCATAAGCATATTCATAACTAACAGATATTTGTTGCAGCATGGTGTGATGAATCATATTTTAAGTGTGCATACTAGCTTTGTATACATGGTATATGTTCTGCTGGATGATGGTATATAATTTTTATATGCATTCATTGTTCAACTCGCAAGTATCTCAATGAGAATTTCGGATATATAGTAAGGAGTTCTGTTAGCCTATGTTTCTATTTGTTCATTTTGTTTGCACTTATGAACTTCTGAATAAAGGTAGAGCCCTTTTTAACCTGGGCAAGCATACAGCAAGAATTGTATCTTGAGACCCTTCATATGGATTAAGAGTAGAACATTGATGTCATCATTTAGAATGATTTTACGAAAAAATTTTCTTTAATTCAGTTCTTTTATTCTTGATGGAAGACTTATTGTTGTTCTAAATTAAATATGTTACATGCTCTGGTTTCCTTCAACATTTTCTCTTTTTCGTTCCTTATAGTTTGAATATTGTATGTTCCTTCTCCTTTTTACATTTCTTGATTTGTGGGGATTGCTGAGCTTACAGCATCTGTTATTTGCTGTTTGTTTGTAATAAAAGAAATCACTGCTGCATTTTTCTTGTTCATTCTCTTTTGATAGAATTTCATTTGCACAGTATTTACTTTTGATATTGTTTCTCAGTTATCATATAATCTGTTTTGTTTATTTTTCATCATCTGAATGATTTATTTCAATAGACTGTTTTTATCATCCTAAGTTCATGTTTATTCATTATGTTTGTGACCATTTCTAGTTGATTCAAACAAAGAGATTCCTTTTTTTATTTCTTAGTTTTTAATTCTCTTCTTATATTACCCATTTCTTCTTCATGTGTTGTGGTTTCAACATTGTAACACATTAGTCCTAGTTATCTTGAATTTCTCCGTGATAATTTTAAAATCCCAAACATACTTATCATCATTGCTTTGTTTCTTTTCAATCCTTTTATTGCCTTTTCATGTATCTTGTGTTTTTTTTTTAATATTAGACATTTTGTTATAATGACCCTCAAGGTGAAGACATATGTTAAATTAGTTTATATAAGTTTTTTGTTTTAAATAATTTGTAACCAAAGTGATCACAGACCAGCTTTTCCTCATGTTTGTTTTTTGCTCACCTTATGATGATGATATTTCTGAGCAATCTTTCTTAGGAAACCTCTGTATTTTAAAGCAATCTTAGCCATGAACAATTTTCACCATATTGTAACTGGCTTTAAAGTTGGGTCTGTGATAGAAGGCAAGGTCTTCCAAAACCTTTGGTCTGAATCTTCCTATAAGTGAAGCATTTTTTATTGCTATTGTTTTCCCTGGTATATTTTGGTTGTTTTGCTTCACTTTTCCTTATTGGGTAAATCAAGAGAGTTGTCCTCATCACAAATGGATGAAAATCCTTTCTCAGAGATAACATGGAATCCAGGAATATATTTTACCTGTGGAAAGTATACATTCATTATGGAGAACAAGATGACTGTGTTGCAGAATATCCCCTCTGAGTCCAGACACAGAAATTGTAGTACATTTATACAATGGAATACTACTAGCTATTAAAAACAAGGAAATCATTAAATTTACAGGGAAATGTATGGAACTAGAAAAGATAATCCTGAGTGAGGTAACCTAGAAGCAGAAAGACATACATGGTATATACTCACTTAGAAGTGGATATTAGCTATATAATATAGGATAAACATGCTAAAATCTATAGTCCTAAAGAAGCTAAACAACAAGGAGGACCCTAGGGAAGAGGCTTAATACTTATCCAGAAGGGCAAACAGTATAGATATTCGAAGTGGGAGAAGACAGGTAACAGGACAGAAGCCTACCACAGATGGTCTCTGAAAGAATCTACCCAGCAGGGTATCAAAGCAGATGCTCAGACTCATAACCAAACTTTGGGCAGAGCTCAGAGAATCTTATGGAAAAGGGGGGAGGTAGAAAGACATGGAGGGGAAAGGAGCTCCACAAGGAGACTAACAGAACAACAACAACAAAATCTGAACCCAGGGATTTCTACAGAGATGGATGAATCAACCAAGGACCACACATGGAGAAGATGTAGACCCCTGCTCAGATGTAGCCCATAGAGAGTTCAGTCTCCATTTAGTACCCTAGTAATGGGAGCAGGGACAATCTTTGACATGAGCTTGGTTGCCTGCTCATTGATCACCTCCCACTGGCAAGGTGGCTTTAGTAGGCCACAAAGAAAGAGGTTCTAGATAATTCTGATGAGACCTGATATGTTAGGGTCACAGAGTAGGGGAGGAAGACCCCTTCTATTAGTGGGCTAGGGGAGAGACATAAGGGGAACAAGGGAGGGAGAATTGGACCGGAAGGAGATGGGGCATCTACAGCCTGGATACAAAGTGAATAAATTGTAATTAATAATAATAATAATAATAAATTAAAAATTGAAACGAAAAGACATGTCATGTCTTAGGAGTTCTTTTTAAATTTTATAATGGTGAGCTTTAATCAACAGTAGTCCTTATTTTTTCAATTGATGTCTCCCTTCCTCTCTCTCTCTCTCTCCCTCTCATTCTCTCTCTCTCTCTCTCTCTCTCTTTGTGTATGTGTTTGTGAGAGAGAGAGAGAGAGAGAGAGAGAGAGAGAGAGAGAGAGAGAGGGTTCAGGTATATACAAGTACATGTGATAACTGGAGGACAACATCATCTTCATCAGTAACACTGTCCACCTTGTTTGATATAGGGTCTTTCATTGGCTTGAAGCTCAGTCACCAAGTTAGACTGTCTGCAAATGAAGCCTCAGGAATCCTCCTGTCCCTGCCTCCTTAAGGCTTGAATTATTAGGATCCCTCACTACACCATGCTTTTTACATGGGTATAAATCAACAGAAATGTATTTTTCTGCCATTTTGTTTAAAAATACATATTCATTTTGAAATTATCTTTAGAGATCCTTTTTGAAATGCCTTCTCAATGTCTTCCTAGGTGGTGTCTGAGAACCTAACATTCCTGTTTTGATTTGTGCTGTACACTATGGTCAGTATAGGTAGGTTATTTATTTTTAGTTTTAGTTTTTTGAAATTATTTCTTTATCAGTATTATGCAGAAAATGATTATGCTGTGCCTTGTTTTTTTTTTAAATATTTCACTGAAAATGTGTTAAACTTCAATCTTTCATCTCTTGATTTATGATTATTTTAAAATTGTTTTGAGTTACTGAAGCCATTATTGCTTCAATGTCATTCTTGCTCCTTCCTTTTGTAGGTATCTGTGACAAGCTTGATTCTTTGACAGCTTCCCAACACCCTGACAAGCACAGCTTTTTGTGTCTTTGTTTTTGTTCATTTAATCTCACTGGATTTTTTTTTCTCAAAGTGTCTCATTTTGGATCACTTTCATTCCTATTTTGCTGTTGTTTCAAAACATTTCTTTCATCCCATCTAGTCTGTGTTAAATTTTATCTTGTGTGGTGTTCATTTTGCTCATACCTTGTTCATATATAAAATTTTCCTTTGGCCAGTTTTCTTCTTTTGGTAAGCATGTTTCCTCCTTTCATTGTCTCATCATCTCTGCTTGCTACTTCTGTTATGGTTCTGTATCTGCATCCTTGATTATTGAGATTCCCTATTTGGATTAATAATTTCTTGCTTTTGTAATCTTGACCATTTTTTTGCCTGTCTTTTTAAAATTAATTAATTTATTTATTACAATTTATTCATTTTGTATCGCTACTGCAGTCCCCTCCTTCGTTTCCTCTCACTCCCACAAACCCTCTCTCCTTTCCCCCTATTCCCTCTTCCTAATCTCCTGATATGAGAGGGCCTCCTCTCCTTCCATCTGACCTTAGCTTATCAGGTTTCATCAAGGCTCACTGCATCATCTTCCTCTGTGGCCAGATTATCTCCCCCTGAGTAGATAATCAAAGAGCCATCCATTGAGTTCATTGTAGAGACAGTCCTTGTACCCCTTACTAGGGTACCCACTTGAAAACTGAGCAGCCTACGGGCTTCCTTTTTAGCAAACACAGTGCATACTCAATTCAGTGAAAATTAAATTCTGGGAGCTTTTTCTCTGCCTCCATCTTCATGCCTGAAAACATAGTCTAGAACCCTGTGCTTCCTATATTCTATCTTTTGTATAAAACTGCTATGCTCTGTATTTTCTCAAAACTACTGTGTCATTTTGTGTCATTTCTCCAGTGTTGTGAACAAAATGCGAACTTCTTCTAAACAGACAGTGCGGGCAGCTTCAACGATACTATGTTGCCTGATTTCATCAGTCAGAGTTCTGTATTCCATGTCATCAGTGTATGAAAAGAAATGTATCATATTTTCTACATCTTTAGAGGGAATGAGAGGAGGGGCTACAGCTGAGATACAAAGTGAATAAACTGTCATGAATAAAAAAAAAAGAAAAAACAAGTGAGAGAATATTGTTTACCTTGTTGTCATAATAACCGGAAGCAGAAACTTCTATTTTTGCCTTAATGACTGTAGTAAATTATAAGATCATGAATATTTTATTGTTTGCTTACTTTGACTTCCTGTTATTGCTTTGAATACTTACAAAATTCTTAGTTGTTCATGTTTGTATTGTGTCTATCTTACCCCACCCCCATGTACATGTGATTTTACACAGGTTATTTTTATATAACCTAAACTTGTATTATGTTGTGTTATTCATGCTTAGGTCTTGAGTGTACTGATATTTCCGGTGTGCACCATCATTTCTGTATATCTCTTCCAAGATTATTCACTGAATTCCAACTTCAGTGTACAATAGTATTTATAGAGAAAAATAAAAACCTTTGGATAGTCAAGAGGTCATGATGATGGAGATTTCGGTATTGGATTAATATTCTTTCAGAGAAGAAATCAGAATTTCTCTCTGTTTTTGAGTCTCTTTCTGTGTGTTTATGTCTCTCTGTGTCTCTTTTGCTGCATCCTTTTGCAATAAAGATGCAGAGACCAAGCTCTTAGCTACTTGTTAGCAGAGGGAGAAGCCCTCCCCCAGTCAAAGTGGACTCATTTGGATGTGTATCCTTTATAATAAGAAAAAATACAACTAGTATATTCAAGGCAATTGTATTTTATTATGGCATTCCTAGAAAAACTGCATGTTAAAAAATTTTATATGTCAGGATTAAAATGTGTATTCCTGAATATTGCTTTTCCTATTATGTAAAAGACAATTTTGAGAATCCAGTTATAGTCAGAATAATTCTGTTCATTGCCTTTCATAGTCATGTAAATATTTGTGTAGTGTTCAATGGGTGTAGATTGTCTCAATTTGTGGAAACCAGATCATGGTGCTCCAAAATAATCCTTTTTGAGAAAGTGATTATTTTGAACTTAGGTTAATTGGGAAGAAGTTATGAAAAAGCACTGTACCTTTCCTTTATTTGTCTGAAAGCAGTATTCAAGTTTTCACAGAGTAAAGGTTTTTCATCTGCCCCCTTGTATCTTAATGTACCTACCGATATTGCCATTGTTCAGTCTTGCCTATGTAGACATTTCTATGAGACACTGTTTTAAAGCATACATCCTGGTAATTCGGCTTTTACATTCTTCCCTCCTCTCTTTTGTGTTATCCCCTGAACAATACACAGGTGCTGTGATGAAGCTTTGTTCATTGTAATTGGGATCTCCACTACATCGGTTTTTGTATTACGACTGGTTTTAAGTTTTTGTAATGTTCATCTGCTTTAGTGAAAATCTTCTCTGATGAGACGTAGTACCTACACTTATATATGAAGATACAGAGCTAGAAACAATAGATAGAGAACATGCAGAATTCTGAGTCTGGGTTACCTTACTCAATTTCATCATTTCTAATTCTATGCATTTTTCTCCAAGTTTTGTGATTTCATTTATCTTTACAGCTGAATAATATTCCTTTGTGTATATGGACATTTTCATTATTGATTCACTGTGTGAGGGACATTTAGGGTGTTTCCATTTTCTAGCTATTATGTACAGGGCAGAAATGAGCATGTCTGGGCAAGTATTTGTGGAGTAGGAAGTCAGATTCTTTGGCCATATGCCAAGGAATAGATTAGCTACACCATAGGATAGATTTATTTTTAATTTTTAAAATGAGTCTTCATATTGAATTCCATCATATTTGGCTCTTATTCTTATTTAATTCATATCTTCTTGCCTTACTTAGGTGGAAAGCTTTCAGTACCATTTTATATTAAAGGACAACTTTATGAGCCCTGACTTATGCCTAAAAAGATGACTATTTTAGATATACTAAGCCTTTTGATTTTTTTCTAATTTTAGCTTTTGTATAACTTAATGGTAATGTCACTCATCATTTGCCTCTAAATCTACTAAAATGAACATGTGATTTATAGTATGTAACTACACATACATTTTGATGATAAATATGTCTTGACTGCCATACATATGGCAGCTTTTTGTATCTTAATATACAAGATATTGAGTGGTAAGCCATTTGACTTTATATTTATGCATGTGTTTTTTTTGTAGTTCACTGTGTACCATTTCTTAAATCAACACTACCATTTTTGTTGTGTTGGTGACAATCCCACCTCTTTTCACATTGTACAACTGTGCATGACTGAAATAATTTGAAAACTTGTCAGTAATGATATTTAAGCATGCTATTTTCACTGTGAATGGGCTGAGTTTATTTGTGTATTTAATGTTTTTGTTGGTTAAAGATCTAGAATTTTTCCATTTCTGTTCAGATGTTGATGTCTTTTTCTAGAAGTTCTTATTTTAATGACAAATTTAATATCTATTCTCATTTAATTGTTGGAGGTATGTATTTGTTATTATGTTAGTACTTTTCTCTAAAGTAATGTTTCTTTTTTATTTCTGATCTTTGAATTCCTGCTTTCTCCTTTTATCACTTTTCTTTTTTCATATCTCTTATCTTCTACAAACAGTTTTTATCTTTTGGAAAGAAAACTACTGGCTTTTTT
Source organism: Psammomys obesus (assembly GCF_907164565.1). Lineage (NCBI taxonomy): Eukaryota > Metazoa > Chordata > Mammalia > Rodentia > Muridae > Psammomys > Psammomys obesus. The sequence continues at coordinate 19,296,427 of NW_026596166.1, read as the reverse complement.
GACTTTTTATTTTGATATTTTTCTATTAAAATTCTTCAGCTCTTAACATTTTATTTCCTTTTTGAATCTTCCATGGTTTATTTGGTCTATCTTTCTTACACTATTTTAGCTTGATTTTTTGACACTGTCCAGCTTTCTTTAATAATATACAGATGTAATATCAAATTTGTTTCATTAGAGGTTGATTTAACTTCAATTTATATTAGCAGTGTAATATTGCATAAGCATTTATTTCAAGCGTTTATAAAAGTGAATATAATAACGTCCTATCAGTTGATTATTTAGGGTCATTTCTTGATTTACAACAGTTGATTTGCTTAAAGCTTAGTTGGTTTCACAATTTTTATTATCTCTTTAAGCAGATTATTAAGATTACCTTGTAGACTGTATAATAGTAGTCAAAATTTAATGTATCCCATAAATGTCTGTCCATACTTCACATTAATTTATTCAATTCGGATGTACATTATTTGATTAAAACTTACATTTACTTGTGCTATTTTCCTTACAATCTTTAAATAGGAGAGGAACTCAAACTAAAATATCCAGATATCATTTTGTATTTAGTAATTATTCTGTATACGAAGCTGAACACATTAAAAAATAAATTTAAATTGTACTGATTACCACATGAATTACCATTTGAGATGACACTGATTCCAAAATTGTTTATGCCTTCATTTTATTGTTTGATTACTTTTTATTTTTTGCTTTAAAACATATTTAAATCCATTCTGACTCTGTTAAAATTCTAGCTTATATTCTCAATAACACATAGATTATAAAAAAAAAATGCACTGTCAATAATTTGGAATTAGGGTGAGCTATGCATCTATCATGCATAATTTTTTGTGGTTATAGATGACAATCAACTGATTAAGATAAAACAAAATTTAAGATAAAAGGACATATATCATGTAGTAATATATTTGCTTGTTTGTTTAGTCCCATCCTATAATAAGATGAGATCCAGTAGTAATGGAGGGTAACGGTTACAGAATTTCTCATATTGTATAACTTGTCAGAGTGACATTTATTCTGACTTTTCCCAGACATTGCCATGTTCCAATATTCTAAGTAAAAACAGTTCATGACTAACCATGAGTCTGCTCGTTTTTGCTGCAATTATCTCACTTTTGAAATCTTTCTCTCCATGTCATGAAATACCTGTCAGGTTTGGTGTTGATAAATGTCTGTGATGATATTTTGTTTCAATAAAGAATTTTATTTTATCATACTTTCCAAGTCATGTTTAAAAATATGTGATTTTTATCTGTGACCCTTCTTTTTTCAGATGTGATGCCAGTCTGAAAATGTTAGAAATGCTCTTTTGTTGTCCTTCTCAACCAACAAGACTATTGTTGAGTTTTCCAATAGAAGATATCATGAAAACAATGCTCTTTTATTCTTAAGATATCCAGTACTTTAGGAAAATTTATATTCTTTGGCAGTAAATGATTAAAGTGAAAGGTCTCCCAAATAATGTCATATCCCTCAAATTTTGTGTTCATGACATTACCTTCTTTAATCATGATCATTGATTTGGCCACATAAATAGATAAAGTCTCATAATATAACTATTATCCCATAATTTTGTTAGTAAAATGTATTCACTTCACAAATGTATATTTTATTGTCTTTTAATGCTAATTTGGTCATATAAATAGATAAAAAATCTCACTATAACTATTAGAATATAATTTTACTAAAAAACATATTTGCTTAACAAATACTGAACATTTTCTTATCTTTTAATGATTACCAGTTCATTCAAGATCCCCAACTGTTCTATTGATAGGAATATGCTCACACAGGACCACTCTTGTACTTAGGCACTTAACTGTGCAAAGGCCAATTGATGGCTAATTGGGTTCAACCATACACAATAGTATGGTCACAGCATTCATAAAATTATTTTCAAGATAGATTATCATGGTATATTATTGTAACATTTTTTGGTTTCTTATATAAAATTTATGTCCATTGATAAACCTTCCAAAACCAACTTAAGAGTTCCCAGGAACAGTCAAGAATTTTCATTCTTATTTAAGATATATATTTTCTTCTCTCCTTTTCTATCTGCATTGATACACATTTGACTTCTGAATTAAATCCCCACATTCCAGTTTTCCACTTTTTCTCTTCATATAGCCTGTCTCCTGTTTCTCCCCTGTCTACATCACCATTATGGTCCCCCCTCCACCACCCTTTTATTTTATTTTATTTTGCATTCCTGGTTTCTGTGGCAACTGGGTTAAATAATCACATTTTGTATTTGGAGCTAGGGACCACAGATAGGAGAATATGTTGGGCCTGGGTTACTTACTTAATACAATCCTTTCTACTTCTATCCATATTGCCACACATATAATTTTCTTTTTTTTTCAGTATTACATTGTATATGTGTACTATATTTTTAGTATCCATTTGTCAGCTGAAGGACTTTTAGGTTGATTCATTTTTTTTAGGTATTATCAAAACACTGCTATTGAACATCTATGGAATAGGATATCCAGTTCTTTGGGCATATGTCAAAGAGTAATATAACTGGATCATATGGTAGATTTATTTTTAGATTCCTAAGAATTTTTCAACTAATTCTAGAGTAGATGAACCAGTTTGCACTCTTATCATAGATAAACAAGGATTCTTTCCCCCCATATCTTTACAATAATTTGTTTTCAGATGTAATAAAAACCTACTATAAAAACAAGCAATAACACCAACAAACAAACAACTCATTGTGAAGGCTTTTATGCTCCACCAGGATTCTTCCAGTTTGGCTGGTTCATTCTGTTCCTTGTAGACTCTGTTTCTTAAGGCATGTGTTCATTACTGTATATGTTAGGTTCATTAGAAATGTCATACAGAGGGAATTGGTGATAGGAAACATGTTTTATCTGACCCTGCAAATTGAATGATTGGTAGTGACTGTATAATTTTCTCTGATGAAATGAGAGGATTCTTTAAAACATGCAGGAAGAAAATAACATTTGCTGTAGAGTGGGAGGCAGAATTGAAGTGGTCAAGTTTTTTTACATTCTCAATGAAATTTTAGCTGTGATACACCTGTGAAGAAATGGCTGTGTCAAACATATCATAGGATTTGCATTTCCCTGATGACTAAGGATGTTGAACATTTCTTTAACTGTTTCTCTGCCATTCAATATTCCTCTATTGAGGATTCTCTGTTTAGCTCTGTACCCCATTATTAATTGGATTACTTGGATTGTTGGTGCTTAATTTATTGAGCTCTTTACGTAGTCTGGATATTAGCTATTTGTCAGATACAGGTTTGGTGAAGATCCTTTCCCAGTCTATAGCCTGTCATTTTATACTATCTACAGTGTCCTTTGATATACAGAAGCTTTTCAGTTTCTTGAGATTCTGTTTATTGACTGTTAATCTTAGAACCCATGCTGTTGGCTTCCTGTTCAGGAAGTTGTCTCCTGTGACAATGAGTTCAAGGCTCTTTCCACTTTTTCGCCTAACAAATTTAGTGTTTCTGCTTTTATGTTGAGGGCTTCAATCCACTTGGACTTTACTTTGTGCAGTTTGATAAATATGGGTCTACTTGCATTTTTCTACATATAGATATCTGTTTAGACCAGCATCATTCGTTGAAGATGCTGTCTTTTTTCCATTGTAGTTTTGGCTTCTTTGTAAAAAATCAAGTGTTAGTAGGTGTATGGGTGTATTTCTGGGTTTTTGATTTGATTCCATTGACCCATTAGTCTGTTTCTATGCCAGTACCATGTCGTTTTATTATTTTTGCTCTATTGTACAGCTTGAGATCTTTTACTGTACAGGGATGTTTTAGGTATTGTCTGTTTTTTTTTTTATTTTTCCATATGAAATTGAGAGTTGTTCTTTCAAGGTCTTCAAAGAATTGTGTTGTTATTTTGATGGGAATTCAATTGAATCTGTAGATTGCTTTTGGCAGGATGGCCATTTTAACTATGCTAATACTATTGATTTATGAACATGGGAGATCATTCCATCTTCTGATTTCTTCTTCAATTTCTTTCTTCAGAGATGAGAAGTTTTTTGTTTTGTTTTTGTTGTTTGTTTGTTTGTTTGTTTTTCCCCCATAGAGTTCTTTCATTTGCTTTGTTAGGCTCACACTAAGGTACTTGATGTTATTCATGGATATTATGAAGGGTGTTGTTTCCCTAATTTATTTCTCAGTCCTTTGTCTTTTGTGTACAGAAGGGCTTTTATATTTTTTAGTTAATTTTGTATCCAGCCACAGTGATGAAGGCACTTATCAGTTGAAAGAGTTCTCTGGTAGAATTTTTTGGCATCACTCATGTATACTCTCATATCATCTGCGAACAGTGATACATTGACTTCTGGAGTGATAACTTGTACAACCAATTTGGAAATCAATCTGGCTCTTTCTCAAAAAATTAGGAATGGTGCCACCTCAAGATACAGCTATACCATTCCTGGGCATATACCCTAATGAGGCTCCACTATTCAACGAGTATATTTTCTCAACTATGTCTATAGCAGCTTTATTTGTAATAGCCAGAATCTGGAAACAACCTAGATTCCCTCAATTGAGAAATGGATAAAAAAAAAAAAAAAGGAATACTATTGATCAGTTAAAAACAAGGAAATCATCAAGTTTGCAAGCAAATGGATGTAACTAGAAAAGATCATCCTTAGTGAGGTTACCCAGAAGCAAAAAGACATATCACTTATAAGTGGATATAAGCCATATAATATAGGATAAACATACCTAAGTCTATATTCCTAAAGAAATAAAAAAAAAATCAAACAGAACCTTAGGGAAATGCTTAATCCTTATTCAGAAGGTCCAATGTATAGATATCTGAAGTAGGTGAAGGCAGGGAACAGGACGGTTTCTACTATTGAGAGCCTCTGATAGAATCTACCCAGCAGGGTATAGAAGCAGATGGTGAGACTCATAGCTAAACTTTGAGCAGAGTTAAGGGAACCTCATGGAAGGAGGAGGAGGTAAAAAGACCTGGAGGAGATAGGAACTTCACAAAGAGACCAACAGAGCCAAAAAAAATCTGGGCCCAGGGCCCTGCAGAGACCAATGAATGAAACAAGGATCATGCATGGAAAGGACCTATACCTCCTGTTCAGATGTAGCCTATAGGCAGCTCAGTCTCCAAGTGTATTCCCTAGTAAGGGGAGAATGGGCTGTCTCTGACACTCAGTGGCTGGCTCTTTGCTCACCTTCTCCTGGGAAGCCAGCCTTGACAGTCCACTGAGAAAGAAAGTGCAGACAGTCCTGATTGATTAGTGTCAGGCAGTAGGGGCAGAGGTCCTCCCCTATCAGTGGAATATGGGAGGAGCATAGGGGAAGGAGAAGGAGGGAGAGAGGGACTGGACAGAGATGAGGGAGAGGTCTGCAGCCTGGATACAAAGTGAAAAAATTGTAATAAGTAATAAAATGAAAAAAAAGAAAATGAAAGGAAAAAGAAAAGAAAAGAAAAACAGTATCAAGAAAAGACATCAGGAAGATGTAGAAAACAAAAGGAGAATGGCGGTATGTGAGCTTGGAACATCGTGTGGCGGAAAATTAGAATTAAAATGAAATTGTGATTAAGGGCTGAGGTGATGACTCATTATGTAAAATTCTTACTGTAGAACTATGAGGACTTGCGTTTGGAACCCAAGCACCTTCACTAATGCAGTACACTATAATACATATCTGTAATCCCAGCCCTGTGGGAGGTATCCTTGGATGTTCCTGTCCCTGAGGTTTGCTGGGCATCAAAGTCTATTTGCAATAGTAAGCTCTTGGGTGGGTGAGCAGCCTACCCTGAAAGAAATACATGGAAAAATTACTAAGACCTCCCCCTCTACCTGCCTGGGTGATTGCACCAGTATACAGGGACACACATGCATACATAACAAACACATCTAGAAGGGTCTCGATGGAATTGATCAAAGAGGAAGACTTTATTACCAAACTATAATTTAAGAGGATGGCACCTACTTTTATTTTCATTCTCAAGGTTTATGATCCTTTCACATTTGCAGAACTAAAATATTTGTTTGGAAACAAGTAATATCTAGACTTAATTGAGGGGTAAGATTATAGTTTGGCAGCACTTTGATTTTTTATGTCTTTAGTTTTAGTTTGAACTTAACATTTGCTTAGTATTTGTGTTTCACAGAGTATATGTATGAGTTGATGTGTCAGAGAAAATCGGAGACTTAATTGGAAAGCAGAGAGAAAAAGAAAACTAAAGAGAAGCATATTGACATGTTAAAATAATGATATTTTAACATGACTTTTGTCATACCTTTGTTCTATCTCTGGTATTCTGGATACAAAAATATATTTAATATTTCATGTTCTACTTCATATTTCTTAGTGCTGCTGTCAGTATTAATGTAAAGCTATACACTTTTAGCTTCCCAATTAACAATAATCAATATAGTAAAAACATAACAGAATACATTAGTTGCATCTAAACAGGTTGCAATTGTTTGTATTAAAGTCTGTAACCTTAAGAAATTAATTTTAAGACAAGTGAGTTATCAGTAGAGCAAATAACACATTAATGGGTTGATAGCCAATGGGTGTGTATGCTTTATTTTATATATACAGCTTTTCAAACCTGCAGAAAGCAACAGTCAGACAAAAATATAATCCCCCAAAAAGAACACAACAGATGTATGCATATACTTTCATTTATATTCTTGCTTTATGCTCCATTTTACCAGGATATTTTTAGAAGACTACTAGAACATGGGAGTTCTCAAAATACATTTGTTAAGTGAATGAATTGCTGTTTTGTTTCTTTTTTAATTTCTAATTATCATATAATGTTTTGAAACAGAAATTGGTACTTGACATAATCACAACAACCCAGAGCAGAGCTATGCATTTCCTTTCTGAAAAATGTCAGATCATTAATTCCAAAAATCATCATTATATTAGCTATTATTGTAAATATCTTTAGGCCGTTAGTGCTCATAATGGTTTCATTGCGGAAGGTGGGTGGAAGAGAAATCAATGTGAACCATGAAGCAATTGGAGGATAGCATTTCTAAGATTAGGTACGGAAGCAAATGCAATAAATAGCCTCTGTATTTTCAAGTTAAATAAAAATTAAATTACAGCATAGTTGTTTGTCTGGTTTGTCTGTAAAGGAGGACTGTGTATGTCAGTAAATGTTTGAGATTTATTTTTATAATTATCAGAAAGAAAAGTTGGTCGGAGTTAACATTATAAATGGAAAGGGAGTATAAAGAATACTAGATTTTAACTTTTATATCATAAGCACAGATTGAAATGCAGTAAGACAGCTGGTGAGAAAAAAGAGAAAAAAAAGAAAAAAGAAAAGAAAAAGAAGGAAAAAAAAGAAAGACAAAATAAGAAAAAAGAGAAGAGAAAGAGAAAAAGAGAAAAAAGAAAAAAAAGAAATGCAGTAAGACAACTGTATCAGCTCTCTGTGTGTATGAGGTATTAAAACCCCCGTGTGTCTCCTCAGGACAGGGTTCCATAGGCTTTATTCAAATACAATGTGCACTAACTGGAATAAAATAGTTGGAGGAAAACGGGATCTGGTATGTATTACTCTAATGCATTCCTGGAAAATTTAGGGGAAAAAAAAGTGTGTGAGTGTGTGTGTGTGTAGGTGTGTGTGCGTGCATGTTTATGCATGTGAATTTATGTGTGCATATATATGCATATGTGCCTGTGTGTATTTTGTATACGTGGCTGTACGTTTGTGAATGCTTTTGTGTATGCGTAAGTGTTTACCTCTGTGTATATGAATATGTTTGTGTGGTAATTGGAATGATAATGGCCATCATAGCCTTATATATTTGAAAGCTTAGTCTCCAGGCAGTGGAACTGTTTAAGAAAGATTAAGAGATTAAATTTTTGGAGCAAGTAAGGCCTTGTTGGAGGAAGAATGTCTCTGATAGTTGGGTAAGAGCAATGGATCTCAATCTGTAGGTCACATATCATATATCCTGTATATCAGTAATTTAATAACAATATTGAAATTACTATTATAAAGTACCAAAAATAATTTTTATGGTTGAGGCTTACCACAACTTGAGGAACTGTATTAAGGGATCACAGCGTTAGGAAGGTTGAGAACCACTTAAAAAATTAAATATCCTTCACCTGGCAGGGAATTTATTTCTTTTTTATTAATTTTTCTTATTTTTTTTACTATTAATTACACTTTATTCATTTTGTATCCCTCCATAAGCCCATCCTTCCTCCCCTCCCAACCCCACCCTCCCTCCCCCTTCCTCATGCATGCCCCTCCCCAAGTCCACTGATAGGGGAGGTCCTCTTCTCCTTCCTTCTGATCTTAGTCTATCAGATCACCTCAGGAGTGGCTGCATTGTCATCTTCTGTGACATGGTAAGGCTGCTCCCCCCTCAGGGGGAGGTGATCAAAGAGCAGGCCAATCAGATTATGTCAGAGGCAGTCCCTATTCCCTTTACTATGTAACCCACATGGACACTGAACTATCATGTGCTATATCTGTGCAGGGGTTCTAGGTTATCTCCATGAATAGTCCTTGGTTGGAGTATGAGTCTCTGGGAAGACCCCTGTGTTCAAGTTTTCCCTGGTTCTGTTGCTCTCCTTGTGTGGTTTCCGTCCTCTCCAGTTCTTACTATTTCCCACTTCTTACATAAGATTCCATGCACTCTGCCCAACAGTTGGCCATAAGTCTCAGTGTCTGCTTTGATAGTCTGCAGGGCAGAGGCTTTCAGAGGCCCGCTGTGGCAGGTTCCTAGGTTGTTTCCTGTTTTCTTCTTCTTCTGATGTCCAGTCTCTTTGCTTTCAGGATGGGGATTGAGCATTTTAGTCAGGGTCTTCTCTCTTACTTAGTTTTCTTTTAGATGTACAGTTTTTAGTAGGTGTATATTATGTTATGTCTATATGAGTGAGTACATACCGTGTGTGTCTTTCTGCTTCTGGGACAGCTCACTCAGGATGATCCTTTCTAGGTCCCACCATTTACCTGCAAATTTCATGATTTCCTTATTTTTCATTGCAGAATAATAGTCCATTGTGTAGATGTACAACAATTTCTGCATCCATTCTTCAGTTGAGGGGCATCTGGGCTGTTTCCAGCTTCTGGATATTACAAATAAAGCTGCTACAAACATGGTTGAGCAAATGTCCTTGTTGTGTACTTGAGCCTCTTTTGGATATATGCCTAGGAGTGGTATGGCTGGGTCTTGAGGAAGTGCTATTCCTAGTTGTCTGAGAAAGTGCCAGATTGCTTTCCAGAGTGGTTGTACAAGTTTACATTCCCACCAGCAGTGGAGGAGGGTTCCCCTTTCTCCACAGCCTCTCCAGCATGTGTTGTCACTTGAGTTTTTCATCTTGGCCATTCTGATGGCTGTAAGGTGAAATCTCAGGGTGGTTTTAATTTGCATTTCCGGAATGGCTAATGACGTTGAGCATTTCTTTAAGTTTTTCTCTGCCATTCGATATTCCTCTACAGAGAATTCTCTCTTTAGCTCTGTTCCCCATTTTTTAAGTGGTTTGCTGCTTTTCAGCTTCTTTAGTTCTTTATATATACTGGATATTAGCCTTCTGTCAGATAAAGGGTTGGTGAAGATTCTTTCCCAGTCTGTAGGCAGTTGTTTTGTTTTGATGATGGTGTCCTTTGCTTTACAGAAGCTTTTCAGCTTCATGAGGTCCCATTTATTGATTGTTTCTCTTAGAGCCTGTGCTGTTGGTGTTCTGTTCAGGAAATTGTCTCCTGTGCCAATGAGTTCAAGGGTATTCCCCAGTTTTTCTTCTAACCGATTTAGTGTGTCCGGTTTTATGTTAAGGTCTTTGATCCACTTGGACTTCAGTTTTGTGCAGGGTGATAAGTATGGATCTATTTTCATTTTTCTACATGTAGACATCCAGTTAGACCAGAACCATTTGTTGAAGATGCTGTCTTTTTTCCATTGTATGGTTTTGACATCTTTGTCAACGATCAGGTGTCCATAGATGTGTGGGTTTATTTCTGGGTCCTCTGTTCGGTTCCATTGATCCAAGCTTCTGTTTCTATGCTAGTACCATGCAGTTTTTTATAACTGTTGTTCTATAGTACAGCTTAAGATCAGGAATGGAGATACCTCCAGAAGATCTTTTATTGTAGAGAATTGTTTTAGGAATTCTTGTTATTCCATATGAAGTTGAGAATTTTTCTTTCCAGGTCTGTAAAGAATTGTGTTGGTAATTTGATGGGAATTGCATTGAATCTGTAGACTGCTTTTGGTAAGATGGCCATTTTTACTATGTTAATCTTGCCAAGCCATGAGAATGGGAGATCTTCCCATCTTCTGATAACTTCTTCTAATTTTTTCTTCAGAGACTTGAAATTTTTTTCATACAAGTCTTTGATTTGCTTGGTTAGGGTTACTCCAAGGTACTAATTTATTTCTTAATATCTTAAATGGTGACATAATGATTTTGGAAATACATTGAAGTGATGGTTTTTCAAAACTCTGAGTATTCTAAATGACTGAATACTTTAAAATTATTGTCTTGGCCTCCCCACCCCCCAAGGGAGGAGCAGTCCTGTTAGGCCACAGAGGAGAGCTTTGCAGCCAGTCCTGAAGATACCTGATAAAACAGGATCAGAGGAATGGGGAGGAGGTCCCCTCTATGAGTGGACTTGGCAAGGGGCACGGTGGAGATGAGGGAGGGAGGAAGGGACTGGGAGGGAATGAGGGATTGGGACACGGCTGGGATACAGAGTAAATGAAATGTAACTGATAAGAAAAATAAAAAATAAAAAAAAATTACTCAAAGAAAATGGACACTATTTTTTTCTTTTTAAAAGGAATTGTATTTTAAAAATAAGGGCAGAGGGCAGGAAACCTTATGGAAGAAGAGGGAGATAGAAAGACCTGGAGGGGACAGGAACTCCACAAAAGACCAACAGAGCCAAAAATCCTGGGCCTAGGGGTTCTTGCAGAAACTGATATTCCATCCAAGGACCATGCATGGAGATGACTTAGAACCCCTGCTCAGAAGAAGCCCATAGGTTTCTCAGTCTCCGAGTGGGTTACCCTGTAAATGGGGCCAGAACTGTCTGTGACATGAACTCAGTGATTGCCTCTTTATTCACTTTCCCCTGGGTGTTGCAGCCTTTCTGGGCCATAGAGGAAGATGATGCAGCCAGCCCTGATGAGACCTGATAGCATAAGGTCAGATAGAAGGAGAGGCGGTCCTCCCCTGTTGGGACTAGGGAAAGAAGGGGGAGAAGAGGAAGAGTGGCTGGGATTGGAGGAGAAAAGGTAGGGGGCTACAGCAGAGATACAAAATGAATACATTGTAATAAATAAAGTTAAATTAAAAATTTTAAAAATAAGTATGTATGAAAATACTTCCAGGTGAAGGGGATTTAATTTTCTTTTTTGAAATCAAAATATGATTGTATTTCTTCCTTCAGTTTCTTCCATTCAAATCATAACGTATTGCTGCTTCCCACTCTCCTAAAAATCCATGGCCTTCTTTTTTCACTGTTATTCCATGCATATAATTATACACACCTACATGCATACATACATACAAAATTTATAATGTTACTTTACATTTGTTTTTGGGGGCTGACCATTTGGCACCAGGAACATATTGGTATAATTATTTTATTTTCCCACTTTCTTTTCCTTTCTTCAGTTCTTCCCATATATCCCCTTACGCTCTCAAATTAATGGAATTTTTTTATTTAATTGTATATATACTGTGATCTGTATGTGAATGACTGCATTGCTAGATACTTGGCTTTTGAAACCAAATTGGTGTCCTTTGACCCAAGGAAGACTATGTTTTTCACTCTCAGCCCTCCACGTTTTCTGACATTGGGTTTTCTAGGTTTGAGGCCTCATGAGATTTCCACCTTTCCTATTAACATAAATTTTGGTGATTTCCTGGCAACCTGCCTGCCTAAATATATTTGTTTTTGTTGATCTTCTTGCTCCTTCTGTCTATTCTTTCTATTCCTCTATCCTTTTGAACTTTTCTTCTCCATCACTCCCAAGTTCAAATGCAGGTTACATGTGATCTTTGTATCACCTCTCCCTTCCTCAGTTTCCCCTTCTATGGACCGCTTTCTAGTTTATGGCTTAAACTCACACTCATATTAATATATATATATATATATATATATATATATATATATATATGATCTACATTTGACAAAGAACATATGGTAGTTATTTTGTGAGTTATTCACTTAATATAATAATGTCTATGCCAATCTATTTTTCTTTTGTGATTGGGGTTAAATAAAATTCAATTTTATGTATGGACCATGTTTAACTCATCCATTCTTCTTGTAACTGACATAACTAATTAAATTCCCATTCTTTTGGGAAAAAAGCAGCAAGAAACACAAGTGCATGAATATCTCTTTGGTAGCACGCACATTTATTTTGGACATTGCTCAAGGGTCGCATAGCTTGTAAAGATCATAATTCTGTTTTCAATTTTTTTTAAAAAAATCTTCTACACAAATATTTATGGTGCTTGTGCCAGTTTAAACTCACACCAAAGGTGAATAAGGGTTACTCTCCCACAATCAAAATTTTTTAAAAAGAAAAATGTGTAAACCATATGGCTGTTGAAGAAATTTATTATCCAATAAATTTAAAGTACAATCAATCCTATATTTGATGTATATCCCTGCATATACAAGTGACATTAAATAGAAGAAAAAGTACAGTAAAGAAGACTCATAGGCAACAGGACAGGTGTAGGTGGAGAGGGAGAATGAAGACAGAAGGAAGCATGTGGCATGTGGCTAAATTATAAGGTACATCTGAAAAATACAGTCTTTATGAAACGCATAATTATATACAATGAATATATGCAAAATAATGTGTTTTCTAAGCAATCAATATAAATATAATGAAACAGGAAATATTTTTATAAAAACCACCATTTACATCAAGAAATCACTGACTATTTTAAACAGAATTAAATGACAGAGTATTGATAGATTTGGTAATATATCTGATAAATAAAAACTGGTTAGATTCAATGTCAGGTTAAAATTATTTGGGAGGGGTCAAAAAACAGAGATGTGGATTTGTATCAAGTCAGAGATATTTTTTTAAATATAAAAATCACTCAGAACAAAAATCAGTCAGTTTTGCAGCACACAGCAATGTTTGGTGATATGCAAAATTAACACTTATTAAGTGATTTGAGAATTGTAGTATGCATATTTAATCATAGATTACTTTAAGTAGCAATAATATTGGCCTAGAATCAGTTTACTGATTTTAAAAATATGAGAATCAAAGGCTGAGTCCAATTCATGTGCTAGGAGCTGGTATGAGTATTTGAGAACAAGAGTGTGTTGAAATAGGGTATTAGCCAACACAATTCTTTACAGACCTTGAGAGAAAAATTATCAACTTCATATGGAAAAACAAAAAACCCAGAATTTCCAAAACAATCCTGGACAATAACAGATCATTTGGTGTTATCTCCATCCCTGATATCAAGCTGTATTACAGAGCAATAGTAATAAAAACTGCATGGTATTGGCATAGAAGCAGAAACATGAATCAATGGAACAGAATAGAAGACCCAGAAATAAACCCACACACCTATGAATACTTGATTTTTGACAAAGAAGCCAAAACCATTCAATGGAAGAAAAGACAGCATCTTTAACAAATGGTGCTGGTCCAATTGGATATATACATGTAGAAAAATGAAAATAGATCCACAAAACTAAAGTCCAAATGGATCAAAGACCTCAACATAAAACCAGATACACTAAATTGTTTAAAAGAAAAAGTGGGAAGAGCTTAGAACTCATTGGCACAGGAGACAATTTCTTGAACAGAACACCAATGGCACAGGCTCTAAGATCAACAATCAGTAAGTGGGACATCATGAAAATGGAAAGCTTCTGCAAAGCAAAGGACACTGTCATCAGAGCAAAACGACAGTCTACAGACTGGGAAAGGATCTTCACCAACCCAATACTGACAAAGGGTGATATCCATAATATATAAAAAACTAAAAAAGTTAAAAGGCAATAAATCAAACAATTCAATTAAAAAACGGGATATAGAACTAAACAGAGAATTCCCTGTAGAAGAATATAGAATGACAGAGAAACACTTAAAGAGATGCTCAACATCCTTAGCCATCAGAAAGATGCAAATCACAATGACACTGAGATTTCACCTTGCACCCATCAGAATGGATAAGATTAAAAACTCAAGTGACAACACATGCTGGAGAGGTTGTGGAAAAAGGGGAACCTTCCTCAACTGCTGGTGGGAATGTAAACTTGTACAACCACTCTAGAAATCAGTCTGGGGCTTTCTCAGACAATTAGGAATAGCTCTTCCTCAAGATCCAGCTATACCACTCCTAGGCATATATCCAAAAGAGGCTCAAGTATACAACAAGGACATTTGCTCAACCATGTTTGTAGCAGCTTTATTCGTAATAGCCAGAACCTGGAAACAACCCAGATGTCCCTCAGTTGAGGAATAGATATAGAAATTGTGGTTCTTTTACACAATGGAATACTACTCTGCAATGAAAAACAAGGAAATCATGGAATTTGCAGGCAAATGGTGGGATTTAGCAAAGATCATCCTGTGTGAGGTATCCCAGGAGCAGAAAGACAGACATGGTATATACTCACCTATAAGTGGGTACTAGACCTATAAGATAGGATAAACATACAAAAATCTGTACACCTAAAGAAGATAAACAAGAAAGAGGACCCTGGGTAAGATGATCAATCCTCACTTAGGAAGACAAATGGGAAGGACATTGGAAGTAAGAGAAAACAAGTAACAGGACAGGATCCTACCTCAGAGGGCCTCTGAAAGAGTCTACCTAGGAGTGTATCAAAGGAGATGCTGAGACTCATAATCAAACCATCAGCAGAGTGCAGGGCATCATATGAAAGAAGGGGGAGTTAGTATGTCCTGGAGAGGACAGGAGCTCCACAAGAACCAAATATAGCTGTGCAAAGGGGTCTTTTACAAGACTGTTTCTCCAACCTAAGACCATGTATGGATATAACCTAGAACCCCTGCTTGGAAGTGGGTGCCCTAGTAAGGGGATTCAGGGACTATTTCTGAAGTGAACTCAATGGCTAGCTCTTTGACCTCCCCCGCCCCCCAGAGAGAAGCAGCTTTGCTAGGCCACAGAGGAGGACATTGCATCCAGTCCTGAAGAGACCTGATAAGCTAGAGTCAGGTGGAAAAGGAGAGGGACCTCCCCATCCGTGGATTTGGAAAGGGGCAGGGAGGAGATGAGGGAGGGAGGGTGGGGACCGGGAGGAAATGAGGGAGGGGGTTATGGCTGCAATACAAATAAATAACCTGTGATTGATATAAAAATATAAAAAAAATATTTTAAAAAGATATAGGGTATTAGTAGAGACTTTTACAAATACCTGCCCTAGCTTTCAAATAGTTGCCACAGAGACCTATTAGACTTATTCACCAACCTTTAAGCACTATAAGGGTGCAGATATTTATCTACAGTGAGTCCTCTACTCTCTCCTTGCTACTTCCCAGTCAGGTGGCCTCTGTTACTTGCCATCTTCGTCTTACCTTGGCCTTCTGCTGTTTCTCTCTCTCCACACAGCTCTACCTTTTTTTCTTCTCCTTCTAGTCTATCTATGCTCTCAGGTATATGGAAATGGAAGTCCTCCCTCCTGCCCTCTCCACCCAGCTATTGGCTAATCAGCTTCTTTCTTTATTAACCAACAGAAATAGTGGGAAGCATCTCTTACACAACATTGATATTGTAGATTCTCCATAGAAATGACAATGCCCACATCCAGACTGCAATCCTGTCTCCCAGCACAGAAATCAGCATCTGAATACACAGTGCACAAGACCAGCCCCCAACAATTGTGTTTCAAGAAACCCCAGAGAAGTATATGTAAACCTTGGTGCCAGGCAGTACTGACTAGCGTGTACTGAGGGTCTCTGTGAGTGCAGATTGTGTACTGTTTTTCTTAATGAATAAGAAGAAGTGAATGTATGCCAAAGGTAATAAACTTCTGAATGCCGGGCTATGAATCTTATCATGAGCTTAAATTGATGCTGAAAAAAATATTTTTATCTCCTATAAAAATATACTGTGGACAGTGTGAAGGAAGAAGTATAAACTGCAGTTTCCAGGGGAAACAAATAATCCCCATAACCAACATTTAGGGATTATACTTCTAGAGACGTATTATCACCAAGCTATGGTTCTTGGTGACTATGCATTTTAAATTATGATAAAATGTGGTCTGGGAATATATTTCATGCTTTCAACTGACATTTTAATATAAAATTTAACTGTCAGTTCATGTGATTGGCTTTTTATTTTGCTTGTCTCTAGAACTCTTTGAAGTCTAGGTTTGTCCTTACTGATTGAAAATATGCTCCTTAAATTTATATACTCCTGGTTGCTCAGAAAGATTATCTATTATACGTATCTACACATAAGTAAATAAGGTAAAACCTATATATTAAATCATCATCTTTTTGACTAAAATATGAAGATAATTGTGGAAGAAAATAAAGAAGTGAAAGAAATGGGAACAGGAGATGAAAAGAAAGACAGAAGATAAGAAGAAGAAAGCATCTTCGTGGCGTTAGTTTCAAGAACAGTGCTACTAATTCTTCTGACAGGCATATTTGTCATGACTAAACCATTTTTTAAATTAAATTTTTATTTTTTATATTAATTACAGTTTATTCACTTTGTATCCCAGCTATATTCCATCTGTAAGAAGTCATGCTCTCTCATGTTTTCTTTGTGAACTAGGCCTTGGTGTATGGTAATATACTTTGCTGCTAGAGTAAGCCAAAGCCAATGTGACTCCAGACTCTTAGCACAACTGTAACTGATTATTATGTTACAGGAAATTAGCCTCAGCTTCTTTCCAAATTGAAGTACTGTGAGTCTGATTATTATTTGGGCTTAATGTATAGGCTCCTGCCCTAGTTAGTTTTAACTGTCAAATTGATATAGCCTAGTCATATAAGAAAGGAATTGTAGTTGAGGGTCTGATCGCATATACCACATTGGCATTTGGCTTGTCTCTGGGAGAGTGTCTTGACTATTAATTAATGCCACTGTGGGCAGCAACATTCCCTAAGCAAGTTGCATATAAAAGCTAGTTGAACACAAGTCAGCCAGAAGCATTACAGCATGATTTCTACTTGAAGTTCCTGCTTAACTTACTTCCTTAGCTTTACTGAGTGATGGACTATGACCTAGAAGTAGAAGCCAAATAAATCCTTCATTCCCTAAGTTGCTTTGGTTATAGTGTTTATCCTTAGTAAGGGTAGCAGGGGCTTTCTCTGGCATGAGCTCAGTGACAGGCTCTCTGATCACCTTCCCTGGTGGGTATAGCCTTGCCAGGCCATTGAGGAAGATAATGCAGTAAGTCCTGATGAGACCTGATAGGCTAGGGTCAAAAAGAAGGGGAGGAGGACCTCCTGTATCAGTGGACTAGAAGAGAGTGTAAGGGGAGAAGAAGGAGGGAGGGTGGGATTTGGAGGAGATGAGGGAGGGGGACACAGCCAGCATACAAAGTGAATAAATTGTAATAAATGATAATGAAAAAAAAAGAAATATGTATAAAAAAGATTGTTTTCTACTCTGTGGAATTTCTTATTGTTGGCTGATTTTTTTTTCCCTTCCTGTACAGTAGCTTTCTAACTTTACAAGTTTCCACTTGTAAACTGTTGGCCTTAATATTGGGTAGATGGAATCCTATTCACAAAATTATTTCATAAACTTGAACCTTGTAGGATATTGCTTTTTCTCCCAGAAGTTTCTGTGTTTCAGGTTTCACATTGAGGTCTTTGATAGATCTGGAGATGAATTTGGTTCAGACTGATAGACACAGGTCTAAATTCATTTTTCTCTGTGTGTTTTTTCCTTGGACTGCTGGAAAAAAATGTATTTCTTCTAATGTGTATTTTTGGTATCTTTGTCAATATCAGATGACTTTGAAAGATTCAATTAAATTTTTGTCTTCAATTTTGTTCCATTGATCTACATCTGTTTTTGTACCATCACCATGGTGTTTTAATAATGTAGTACTAATATTACTTAAAATCTGGTATCCTCATATTTGCAGCAGTTTTTGTTTATTTGTTTTGTTTTGGTTTTATGCTCTGGATTACCTCAACTATGCAGGATCTTCTGTACTGAAATATGAATTTTTGGACAGTATTTTCTCTTTATGTGAAGAATTAGTTGGTGGTTTTTATAGAGGTTGCCTTGAATCTGAAAATTCCTTTTCGTAGGCTTATCATTTCCACAGTATTAATTCTACCAATTTATTAACATGAAGATTTGTTTTTATTTTTAGTATTTCCTCAATCTCTTTTTTCATAAATTTAATAATAATAGCAATAATAATAATAATAATAATAATAATAATAATAACAATGATAAAGGAAATATAATGGAGAAAACATACTATTCTTGATTTTCATTAAGACTTACTCAAATTTTTCTCAGTTTAGGATGATATTGGGCATAGTTTTATCATCCATAGATTTTATTGTTTTAAAGTATTTATTTTTTCTCCCTTTTCACTAACTCTAGAATTTCCACTCTGTTAGATTTTGTCAAATGCTTCTCTACATCTCTTGGAGTGATAATGTGACTTTTGTCATTAAGTTCATGCATATGAAATATTTCATTTATTTACTTATGTATGTTGAGTCATTCCTACATCTCTGAAATGAAGTCACCGTGACTGTGTTGGGACATCTTTTATATATTTGCATATACACGCCTGTGTTCAGGTTGCAAGTACTTTACTGAGGATTATTGTGTCGTCTTCATTAAAGATGTTGGCCTATAGTAGTCATTGCATCTATTCCTGGTTTTTGTATGACAATATTACTGATTTTAGAAAAAGAGTTTGGAAGAGTTTCTTTTTTAAAAAGCAATTATAATATATTCGTTGCAGCTTTGTGCAAGTCTGGGAGAATTATAAAGTGGTTCCATCTCGATCTGGACTTGAGCATATTTTAGTCAGAAAGGTTTATATTACTCTTTTGACACCCTTATGTTGGTATGGCTCTATGTAAGTGTTTGATTTCTTTTTAGATTAGCTTTTGAGTTTCAAATGAATCTAGAAAATCATCCATTTTAATTCATGTATTGTATTTTAATAAAATATTTTTTTAAATATTCTCTTAAAAAGTTCTGAAGTTCATGTTGTCTGTTGTAAAGTTTCCCTTTTCATTTCTAATTCTGTTTTTGTTAATTTGGTTCTTCTTTCATTTCTTTTTTGCTAACTGAGTTAGACCTGCCTTCCTTATCTCTTCAAAGAGCCAGCCCTTAGATTGATTGATTCCTTGTATTATTTCCTTTTCTCTATTTCATTAATTTCTGCTCTTGTTTTCATAATTCCTACCCATTTTATGAAGTTAGGCTTGATTTTTCCTTTTTTTTTTTCTTAATCTTTCAGTTACATCAAATCTTTTCTTTGTAGTTTCCCTGATTTTATAATGTAGGGACTTAGAGCTATAAATTTTCCTTTTAGGATTGCATTTAATGGGTCCCAGAGGTTTTATTGTATTGTGTGTGTTTTTTTTTTTTTTTTTTTTTTACTTTCATTTAATTCTACTGTGCATTTTTATTTCTTTCTGGATGTCTTTGACTCATTCATCATTCACTAATGTACTGTTTACTCTTCATGAGCTTGTGTAATTACTGTGGTTTTGGTTACTATTGAATTTAAGCATTATTTTATTGAGGTCATATAGGAAGCTCAGAGCTATTTCCATTAAGTTTGTATTGTGTTCCAATATGTGCTGTTTTAGTGAGCTTCCAGGGACTACTCAGTAGAGTATTTATTCTATGTTGGGGCAGAATAGTCATTTAATGTAAAATATTACTTAATACTGATGTTTCTCTGTTTAATTTTTTGTTTGACACCTGTTTATCCTTGTAGGTAAGACTCCTGGGAACCTGCCTAGTCCCAGAGATGTATCCTCATATGTCGATTTCCTTCTTCCCCTCCAATCCTTCCTCCGCACTACCCCTGCTGATCCCCACCCTCATAAGTCGCCCCATCTCCTCCACAAAGTTCTCTGTCTACTTCAGATATCTATTTT
Organism: Psammomys obesus; assembly: GCF_907164565.1. Lineage (NCBI taxonomy): Eukaryota > Metazoa > Chordata > Mammalia > Rodentia > Muridae > Psammomys > Psammomys obesus. The sequence continues at coordinate 19,276,336 of NW_026596166.1, read as the reverse complement.
AGTTCTTATTCTGGGCTCACAGGGACTGAAAGAACAATCAAAGAGCATGTACAGGCTTGGCCTAGACCCCTACACATATGTAGCAGATGTTCAGCCTTGTCACCTCCGGGTCTCCTAACCGTGAGAGTAGAGTCTGTCTCTGACTCTGTTGCCTGCCTTTGGATTCCTTTCCCCTAGCTGGGATGCCTTGTCAGGCTCAGTAGGAAAGGATACCTTAAGTCCTACTGTGACTTGAAATGCCAGCTTGGGTTGGTATCACTTTCAGGCCTTCTTTGAGAAGAAGGATAGGAGAACTGTGGGAGGTGTGGACATGCGGGTGGGACTGAACGAAGAGGGAGGAGTTTGGAATCAGGTGTTCAAAGAACACCTCTTGTTTTGAGTTGACATTAATATGTATTTTTAAGTCAAGTATTGTGAGTTTTATGAAATAATGTGATACATAGTTGGTGCCTATGTTTGGTATCATAATTTTTGGTCACGTGTCCCTGTGGTTAGAATGAAATACCCTTCTTTATCTTTTCTGAATTGTTTTAGTGGGCAGCCTGTTTTCTGAGCTATAAGTACAGTGATACCTGCTGCTAGCTTCCTGATCCCATTTGAATGGAGTATTTTCTACTTCTTTTCACTTTAGGGTAGGTTGTCTCTATAACGTCATATGAGTTCTTTGTAGACACAGAAAGATAGTTTCCTTCAACTAACATCTCCATTCTGATTGGCTGGTTGAGGCTATTAGTTTTTAGTGCTTTTATTGAAGGGTATATGTTAATTGCTCTCATTTTGCTGTACTTCATTGTTGATTTTTTTTTTTTTTTGTGGTTTTAGCATTGTTTAGCTCCCCATAAGTTACATATTCACATTTTGTTTTTTGTAGTTTCTGGACCATGCTTTGTTTATCTCTCTTAAATGTGAAAATATTTCCAGTATTCTCTGAAAGCCTTGTTTGGTAGACATGGATTATTTCAGATTATTTATAGCATGAACTTTTTTTTTCTTTTTATTTCTCATGGCAGATAATTTCGATAGATATGATATTCTAAGTAGACTTCCACAGTGTTTTACAACTTGAAGTGCATTTCCTCAAGCTCTTCTGGATTTTCCTAAGTTTCCATACGTTATTCGGGTAGGTTTTCCTTTTCATATGATCTGTATTTTTTTCCACTTAAAACTTTCTGTATATTTAGTGCTTTAACTATGATATGCTCTAGGGAGTGTATTTTCTGTTGCCTCCTGTTTATGTTCTGTGTGCTTCTTATATCTATATGAATAAGAAAGTCATTCCTCAAGTTTTCTTCTATGATCCTGTTGAAGATCTAGCCTAAGGTCTTAACTTGAAATTCTACGTTTTTCTCCATGTTTGTAATTCATAGATTTGGTCTTTTCAGGGTATCCCAAAAAACCTACACATTTCTTTCGTGATTTTTCTTCATATTCTTGAATAAATAATTTAATTCTATCATTTTATGACCTGATAATATACATTCTACTACTTGATCAGTTCTGAACATTTTTTTTTCCTTTTCAGACATTTCTTCTATTTTTTAATTTAAAGTATTAATGATACAGCCTTCAACTTCCCCACGGGAGAGTCATTGCCTTGGTAACAATGGTGACCAGAGTCTTTTTTTCAATAACATGGAAAGTACTCTCAAAGCTTTTCTCCCAAGTTGTCTACCTCACTTTTATTATGATGGATTGAGATTTTGTATGTGAATTTCCAGATATTACTACCATTAATAATAATAACAATATTTTTATTTATAAAACCATTTCTATACAGAGATTAATAAAGTCAATTTCATGGCCTAGGCCTGAAATACCATCATTTTGCATGCCAGATCTACTTAAAAACAAGCTATGGGCCAGAAACTGCTACAGCAAAATAAATCTCAAAAATCTGAAAACTAAAGTTCAGTCCCAGAATCCTCTGTATTATTTTTTCTTTTGTTCATTTTTTTAATATTCTTTTATTATTATTAATTACACTTTATTCATTTTGTACCCCCCCATAAGCCCCTCCCTCCTCCCCTCCCGATCCCACTCTTCCTCCCCTTTCTGCATGCATGCCCCTCCCCAAGTCCACTGATAGGGGAGATCTTCCTCTCCTTCTTTCTGATCTTAGACTATCAGTTCTCATCAGAAGTGGCTGCATTGTCATCTTCTGTGGCCTGGTAAGGCTACTCCCCCCTCAGGGGGAGGTGATCAAAGAGCAGGCCAATCAGATTATGTCAGAGGCAGTCCCTCTTCCCATTACTATGTAACCCACTTGGAAACTGAACTGCCATGGGCTACATCTGTGCAGGGGTTCTAGGTTATGGAGATAACCTTTTGTTCATTTTTTAAATTTATTTTTTTATTAATTATCATTTATTCACTTTGTATCCCAGTTGTAGCATCCTTCCTCTTCTGGGCCCATCCTATACTCCCTGCCTCAACACCTCCCATGAACTCCCAAGTACACTGATAGGGGAGGACCTCCTACTCTTTCCTCTGACCCTAGCCTATCAGATCTCATCAGGACTGGCTGCATTGTCTTCCTCTCTGGCCTGTTAGGGTTACTCCTGATCAAATAGCCAGCCACTGAGTTAATGTCAAAGACATTACTTAGGGAACTTACATGGAGACTGAGCTGCCATGGTCTACATCTGTGCAGGGGTTCTAGGTTATCTCTATGCATATTCCTGGAGTATCAGTCTCAGAAAAGACCCCTTTACCCAGATATTTTTGGGTGTGGCATTCCTGTTCCTTCCTGGTCTTTCTAGCTCCCCTTCTTTCCTAAGATTTCTTGTGCTCCACTCACATTTTGGCTGTAAATTTCAGCCTCTGCTTTGATACACTGCTCAGTAGAGTGTTTCAGGGGGCCTCTGTGGTGGGCCCCTGTCCTGTTCCCTGTTTTCTCCCTCTTCTGATGTCTGTCCCATTTGCCTTTCTGAGTGAGGATTGATCATCTTATCCAGGGTTCTCCCTCTTGTTTAGCTTCTTTAGGTATACAGATTTTAATATGTTTATCCTATATTATATGTCTAATATCCACTTATAAGAGAGTATATACCATGTGTGTCTTTCTGCTTCTGGGATACCTCACTCAGGATGATCTTTTCTATTTCTTACCATTTGCCTGCAAATTTCATGATTTCTTTGTTTTTAATTATTGAGTAGTATTCCATTGTGTAAATGTACCACAATTTCTGTATCCATTTCTCCATTGAGGGATACCTGTTTTTTTTTTCCAGATTTTAGCTATTATGAACAGAGCTACTACTAACATGGTTGAGCAAATGTCTTCGTGGTATACTTGAACATGCCTAGGAGTGGTATAGCTGGATCTTGAGGAAGCACTATTCCTACTTGTCTGAGAAAGTACCAGATTGATTTCTAAAGTGGTATATGCAAAAGCAATGGATGAGTTTTCCTCTTTCTTCACAGCCTCTCCAGCATGTGTTATCACTTCAGTTTTTGATGTTAACTATTCTGATGGGTCTAAGGTAAAATCTCAGGGTTATTTTGATTTGCATTTCCCTTATGATTAAGAACCTTGAGCATTTATATAAGTGCTTCTCTTCCATTAGATATTCTTCTGTTAAGAATTCTCTGTTTAGCTATGTACCCCATTTTTAATTGGATTTTGATTTGTTGCTTTTTAACTTCTTGAGTTCTTAATATATTCTGGCTATTCTAATATATTAGACTAATATATTCTACTATATTAGTCTTCTGTTAGATATAGGGTTGGTGAAGATCCTTTCCCAGTCTTTAGGCTATCGTTTTGTTCTGATGACAGTGTCTTTTGCTTTACAGAAGCTTTTCAGATTTATGAGGTCCCATTTATTGATTGTTGATTTTAGAGCCTGTGCTGTTGGTGTTATGTCCAGGAAGTTGTCTTCTGTGCAAATGACTTCAAGACTCTTCCCCACTTTTTCTTCTAAGAGATTTTGTGTGTCTGGTTTTAGGTTGAGGTCTTTGATCCACTTGGACTTTAGTTTTGGGCAGGGTGATAAATATGGATCTATTTTCATTTTTCTACATGTAGACATCCAGTTAGACCAGCACTATTTTTTGAAGATGCTGTCTTTTTCCAATTGTATGGTTTTGTCTTTCTTGTCAAAAATCAAGTATCCATAAGTGTATGGGATTATTTCTGTGTCTTCTATTTGATTCCATTAATCCACCATTATATTTCTATTCTATTACCATGCAGTTATTATTATTATTGCTCTGTAATACAGCTTGATATCAGGGATGGAGATAACTCCACATAATCTGTTGTTGTACAGGATTGTTTTAGAAATTTTGGATATTTTTCTTTTTCCAATGAAATAGAAAATTGTTCCTTCAAGATCTTTAAAGAATTGTGCTGCTATTTTGATGGGAATTTTATTGAATCTGTAGATTGCTTTTGGCAGGGTGGCCATTTTCACTATGTTAATCCTACTGATCCATGAACATGGGAGATCTTTCCATCTTCTGATATCCCTTTCAATTTCTTTCTTCAGAGAATTAAAGTTTTTTTTTTTTTTCAAACAGGTCTTTCAGTTGTTTGTTTAGAGTCACACAAAGGTACTTTATGTTATTAGTAGCTATTGCAAAGGGTGTAGTTTCCCTAATTTCTTTCTCAGCTCTTTTGTCTTTCTTAAACAGGAGGGCTACTGATTTTTTTTTTTTTTAGTTAATTTTGTATTCAGCTATTTTACTGAAGGTGTTTATCAGTTAAAGGAGTTCTTTGGTTGAATTTTTTGGGTCACTCATGTATACTATTATATAGCCTGCAAATAGTGATATTTTGACTTCTTCCTTTTGGATTTATATCCCCTTGATCTCCTTTAGTTGTTTTATTGCTCTAGCTAGGACTTCAAGTACTATGTTTAAGATATATGGAGAGAGTGGGGAGCCTTGCCTTGTCCTTGATTTCAATGGAGTGTATTGAAGTTTCTCTCTGTTTAGTTTGATGTTGGCTATATGCTTGCTGTATACTGTCTTTACTATGTTTAGGTATGTGCTTTGTATCATTGATCTCTCCAAGACTTTAAATGGGTGTTGGATTTTGTCAAATGCTTTTTTGGCATCTAAGGAGATGATCATGTGGTTTTTTTCCTTCAGTTTGCTTATATGGTGGGTTACCTTGATGGATTTCTATATATTGAACCATCCTTGCATGGCTGGGATGAAGTCTACTTGGTCATGGTGGATGTTATCTTTTATGTGTTCTTGGATTCAGTTTGCAAGTGTTTTATTGAGTATTTTTTCATCAGTGTTCATAAGAGAGGTAAGTTTGAAATTATTTTTCGTTGGTGTTTTGTGTGTGTGTGTTTGTGTGTGGTTTAGGTATCAAGGTGACTGTGGCCTCACAGAATGATTTTTTTTTTATTTTTTAAATTTTTTTATTTAACTTTTATTAATTACACTTTATTTTTTTGAATTTTATTTTTTTCTTATCAGTTACATTTTATTAACTCTGTATCCCAGCCGTGTCCCGATCTTATTATAATGTTCCTTCTGTTTCTATTTTGTGGAATAGTTTCAAGAGATTTGGAATTAGTTCTTCTTTGAAGGTATGGTAGAATTCTGCGCTGAAACCATCTAGTCCTGGGCTGTTTTTTGAAAAGAGAGTTTTATTTCCTTAGGAGATAATAGACTATTTAATCTATTTACCTGATCTTGATTTAATTTTGGTAGATGGAATCTATCAAGAAAATTATCCATTTCATTTAGATTTTCAAATTTTGTAGCATACATGCTCTGTAGTGTGACCTAATGATTGTTGATATTTTCTCAGTGTCGTTAGATCCCCTTTTCATTTCTGATTTTGCTGATTTGGATGGTTTCTTTCTTCCTTTTAGTTAGTTTGGCTGAGGGTTTGTCTATCTTGTTGATTTTCTCAAAAAAAAAAAGCCCTTGATTTATTTGATTCTATTAATTGTTTTGTTTCTAATTTATTTATCTCAGCTCTCAGTTTGATTATTTCCAACCATCTACTCCTATTGGTTGTATCTGCTTCTTTTGTTTCTAGAGCTAAGTTAAGAGCTAGAGTTGAGTTGTTTGTATGAGATATCTCTAATTTCTTTCTGGAGGCACTTAGTTCTATTAACTTTCCCCTTAAATTGCTTTCATTGTGTCTCATAAGTTTGAATAAGTTGTGTCTTCATTTTCATTGAATTTTAGGAAGTCTGTAATTTCTTTTTCATTTCTTCACTGATCAAGCTGTCATTAAATAGAGAGTTGTTTTATTTCCATATTATATGTAGGCACTTGTTATTTCTGTTGTTGTCGAGGTTTAGATTTAGGCCATGGTGGTCTGATAGGATACTAGGGATTATTTTGATCTTCTCTATCTGTTTGGTTTTGCTTTGTACCCCAATATATGGTTAATTTTTGAGAGTGTTCTGTGAGGTGCTGAAAGAAGCACCTTTTGAGCTTGAGTGAAAAGTTCTATAGACATCATTTAAGTCCATTTGATTTAGGACCTCTGTAAGTGTCAGTATTTCCCTGTTTAGCTTCTACTTAGATGATTTGTCCCTTGGTGAGAAAGGAGTTTTGAAGTTTCCCACTATTAACGTGTTGGGACTGATTGTGATTTAGGTTTAATAATGTTTCATTTACAAATGGAGGTGCTCTTGTATTTGGGGCATAGATGTTGAGGATTGTTTTTTTTTTTTTTTTTTTTTTTTGCTGTTTCTTCTTCTTTTTTTTATAATTTTATTTTCTTTTTAGTAACATTTTGTTAACTCTGAGTCCCAGCTATATCCCGTTCTCTCATTCCCTCCCCAACCCCACACTCCCTCCCTGGTCTCCTCCCTGCCCCTTTCCAAGTCCACTGATAGGGGAGGACCTCCTCCCTTTTCATTTGACCCTGTTTTATCAGGTATCTTCAGGGTTGGCTGTGAAGCCCTCCTCTGTGACCTAACAGGACTGCTCCTCCCCTGGGGTGGGTGGGGAGGTCAAAGAGCCTGACCTTGAGATCCTGTTAGAAATAGTCCTTGTTCCCCTTACTTTGAAAAACTACTTGGTTACTGAGCTACCACGGGCAACACCGGAGCAGAAGCTCTAGTTTATATCCATAGATGGTCCTTGGTTGAGGCTAGGCTCACAACCATAAATATAAGATGCTGAGGAATGTGATGTCCTCAATGGATGGATTTTTTTATTTGATGAGAATGAAGTGCCCCTTCTCATCTTTTTCTGGATTAATTTTGGTTGAAAGTATATTTTATTAGATATTAGGATTGCTACTCTGGCATGCTTTCTGGGTCTCTTTGCTTGAAAAACATTTTTCCAGCCCTTTACTCTGAGGTAGTGTTTATCTTTGTTGCAGAGGTGTGTTTCTTGGATGAGGCAGAATATTGGATTCTGTTCCTGTAACCATCCTGTTAGTCTCTGTCTTTTTATTGGAGAGTTGAGTCCATTGATGTTAATAGATAACAGTGACCAATGAATGTTAGTTCCTTTTATTGTGGATTATTATTATTATTATGCTTGTTTTCTTTTAATTCTTTGTTGTGAAGTTATCTATATCCTGTGTTTTCTTGGGTGTAGTTGATTTCTTTGGGTTGGAGTTTTCCTTCTAATATCTTCTGTAAGGTTGGTTTGCTGTGTAGATATTTCTTTACTTTAGTCATGGGATATTTTCTTTTCTCCATCTTGTTGATTGAAAGCTTTGCTGGGTATAGTAGTCTGTGTTGGCATCTGTGGTCTCTTAGAGTCTACATGACATTTCCCCAGCCCCTTCTGGATTTCATCGTTTCTGTTGAAAAGTCTGGTGTGGTTCTGATAGGTCTCCCTTTATATGTTACTTGGCTTTTTCCCCTTCCTGTTTTTAATATTTTTCTTTGTTCTATAGATTTAATGTGTTGACTATGATGTGACATGAGGAGTTTCTTTCAGGTCTAGTCTATTTGGTGTTCTGTAGGCCTCCTATATATTTATGGAGATCTCTTTCTTTAAGTTGGGAAAATTTCCTTCTGTGATTTTCTTGAAAATATTTTCTGGACCTTGTAGCCTGAAATCTTTTTTCTCTATTCCTATTATTCTTAGCTTTTGTCTTTTCATGGCATCCTTTATTTACTGGATATTTTGTGTTCTGAGCTTTTCTGATTTTACTTTTTCTTTGAGAGATGTATCGTTTTCTGCAATTGTATTTTCAACACCTGAGATTCTCTCTTCCATCTCTTGTATTATGTTGGTGATGCTTATCTTTGTGGTTCCTGATCTTTTCTCTAAGTTCGCCAGTTCCAGAGTTTTCTCTGTTTTATTATTATTATTATTCTAATTTTGTTTTTACATCCTGCACCATTTTCCTCATCTGTTTGAATGTGGATTCCTGTTTTTCCATGATGGCCTCTATTTTTTGATCATTTCCTCTTCTATATGCCTCTTTGTGCCGCTACATGTGCCTCTATTTGTTTGGCTGTATCTACCACTATTTCTTTGAGAGCTTTGTTCATTTCCTCTTCATGTGCCTCTAATACCTTGGCAAGTACAGATTTGAGATCATTTTCCTGCTTTTCAGATGAATTAGGATATCCATTTATTTTGGGGGTTGCTGGTGAAGAGATGATGTCCTGATTTTTGTTGGATTTGTTCTAATGCTGACCTCTAACCATCTGCTTGTCTGTAACCTTCGTTGTTTGTTCCTGGAGTCTGTACTTGAGACTGAGTTCTTCTGTCTCTGCTGTCTGGATTATTCTTCAGGAAGCTGGGAGAGGTCCACTGGTTTGAGAGTGGGTGTTAGTATCTCAGCTGTAGCTGAGGGAGGAAGGTCACAGGTACACGTGTGTGAGTGCATGCATGTGTGTGGAAACGTGCCTTGAAGGACAGGGTGCTAGAGCATGTAGATGCCTGGAAGGATGGACCTTACTTGCAGGAGGGGGAGCTGGTGCTGTTGTCAGACAAAATGTGTTTCTTCAGGTGCCCTGGATACATCCATGGCCTACATGCTTGTCATACTTTCTTCCTGGTATTCAGATCTGACTGGGCTCCAGGAATTGTTTGCCTGAAATCCACTGGTAGACCCACAAAACAATGTCTTCAATGTTGAGAATGCTGTCCCAAGAATCCCTATGTTGCCCATATTGATGGTATATGTGTTAGTGATCCAATGTCTGGCTGCTACTGTAGAGGGACCTTGTTTCTGGGGTTCTGCATGCTCTCACTTGAAGGTACACTTACTTACTTGCAGGCCTAATTGGAAAGCCCAGGAGTTACCTCTGTTCTCTACTCTCAGTTTTGTGCTCAAAAGGGTAAATGAGACTGTAGGAGATCCCTCAGCTCAGCGGTGTCCACTGTTTGGCCACTGGGCAGGGAAACCCGTACTTGGGGCAGTTGCCTCTGCTCTCTTAGTCAGTGAGCATGGAGACTTCTGCTTAGGGTAGCTGGTGCATGCTGCTGATGCAGACCTACAAGGCCAGTACAGCAGTCCTCTGCAGCTGCAGACCTGGGAGACCCGCCTCTGTGGTCTCAGTCACCAAGCATTGAGACTCATTCTTAGGGCAACCACTGCTGCCTCTGCAGAGGAAGGAGGCCCTTGCTTGGGGCAGTGACCACTGCTGGCCACCTCTGTGGTGCAGGGATGTCTGTGCTTGGGGCAAGAGATGTGCAGGGGGTTGAATATTCACCACTCTCCATCCCCAGAGGCGCCCACTGGTGACCTGGATCCAAACTGTCCCAGCTTACAGGTTGTCTGCTCTTGTCCAGGAAAGCTCAGTGTTGATGTTCTGCATTTAGCTGTTCTTCCCCTCACCAATTTTGGAGTTTCAGATCGTGTGCCCTTCAGATATGGTGCTCATTTGTTGCCGCCATCTTGGACCACCCCTCTGAACATTTTCTAATTGCTTTATTGAGATATTTTTTATTCCATCTTCAGTTCGATTTGTGCAATCTTCAATATTTCTATAATTTTATTGAATTCAAATTTTATGTTCAAATTTTTCATGTTTTCCTTCAATCATGTATTTGTGGATCTTTTTCACTCAGAATTTATTATTTCTTTTATCTTTGAGCACGTTTAACTATTTATTTATGTCTTCTTTAAAGTCTGTGAATTCTTAATTATCTCTGTAATTGTTCTTTCAAATTCTGTGCCTTTGTCGATCTAGGTAATTCTCATAGGAGAATATTTATATATCACTAGGGTTTGGAATGGAGGTATGGGCTTCTCTTGTCCTTTCATATTGTTTGTCGTTATGCAATATTTCCCGTGCATATGAATTTCTTTTCTTGCCCATGTGTCTGATATATGATTTTAGTTTGCTTTCATCCAATGAATTTTGGCTCTGTTTCTGTTGTTGCCCAAGCTTGGCTGGTAGCAGGTCATTCCTTCAGTACATTGTGTTAGTTTTGGACAGAAATACTTCTAATTCAATGGTCACCAAAGAAGTTTGTGAGTGTGACTCCCAGCTGGGTCTGCATAAGCTTACTTATTTGAGTTTTCCTTATATACAAAATAGTTTCTTAATGATCTGAATATTCATAAAAACAAGAGAGAACATCAAATATATTATTGTTCACCTCTTTCTCAAAAGGTCATAATTCCCAAACAATCTGAAAAGCGCCATGTTAAAGTTACATTTTTAAGGCGACTCTCTGGTGTGAGGATTACCAAGGTTGGTTAGGCTTCAACACTTGCACACACTACACTTGACATTGTCAGAGAGTGCTGTGTCAGACAGAGTCAGAGTAATGTTTCAGGTCTGGGCACTTTAAACTTTGAGGCTAAGTGTGCTCTGCACCAAAGCCTAAACCCAGCTAAAAGTACCAGACTTAGGAACAAAAATAAACTTTAATACAATTTAAAAAACAAATAAATTATAAAACAGAGGAAAAACAGAATCAGGGGAAACAGTCTCTGTTCTCATTAAGTTTCACATCAAGATTCATTAACAAATGTGCCTCAACTTAAATGGCCAGGAAGGCTAACATGTCAGATAAGACAGTATAATTTACCTTATATGAAAAAGCTTCTTGGATTTCCCACTGAGAATCATATCATTATCATCATGTACCTTTAAAACTTAGCATAGTGACAGATTGACTTTTTCTTCTAATGAAGGAATCAGCAAAATGATGACCACATCTCAGTCTCTATGCATTGCTCATCAACAAACGATGCTCACCATTTCTGTTTCCTGGAGATATCCCCATTTTCAGCTTTTTACTGAACACAGGAATAATAATGGAAAGATTGTTAAGACAATGTTCCTAATCTAGCAATAAGGGGGTAGTTGAAGTAAGAAAGAAGCACTACCTACTGTCTGTACTTGGGGCAAGGGATGTGCAGGGGGTAGCTCTCTCTCCCTCTCTCTTTCTTTCTCTCTGCATTGTATCCAATACCTATGGACAGAGAGATCTGAGTAGTGCAAACTCAATATTCAAAGTATGAGAATTAAAAAGGGAAAAATAGGGAACATGCTAGCTATCCTTAAGAATGGCTGTATTCCTTGTACTATTATAATTACTTGAAAGGAGCTGGATAGGTAGAAGCTGCAGTTGCTATGCAGTCTCTACAAATATATCTTCAAATTGCCTTCCAAAACCACGACGTTAACCATTTCATCCCTCTGTATTGAAATGGAACTTACAGAACCAATGCTGCAAGCACATTTTTGATTAATTCTTACTGTGATTCCCTTAGTATGGTTCAGAAAAGGCTACTATTTTATGTTAAAGTCTTTCTACTGAAAATCAATGAGCATTAATTGAGCGTTAGTTTTAAATTAAACGGTGAAAAGATCAGCAATGGCTTTTTTGCTAAAATAATTTTTGATGTAATTGGGGAAACAAGAAATGCACATAGGGAGGCCTGTATGAGGGTATTATTATAATCTGCATAACTGGAAAACTCAGTTCTATAAACTAAGTACACTTAAAGATGATGTCAGCAAGGGACTAGATCAATGGTTCTCAAACACAGCAAAAAAGTCAGATGCACCAAATACTGTGCATCTTTTTTCACTGCTTATAAAGTTAAACCCCCAAACGGCCTAGGAGAGGAGTTCTTTCTGCCTTAAGATGATGCCATTAGCACACAAAAATCAATACTGCTCAAGCAGTTCATGGCAAAAGTCTGAGATGAGACTTTCTGACTCTATGTTTCAAAATGCTATGGTTGACTGTTTATTTTCTTAAGTTAATGACTATGGATTGGTTACTTTTTTATTTGAAATTTTGAGTAGAAAAGAAAAGGTATTGCTTATGGGCAGAGTACCAACCTAAAGGTATTTTTTTTTAATTTTTGTTACTTTTATTATCTATGTCATAATGTATGCTTCCACATCATCCATCAGGAAGGGTACACAGCAATTTCCATTATTAGAGTCTGTCCCAGCTTCAGCCATAAAACCTTGTCATACACTAGATTCTGAACACAGAAAACAATTTGTTTAATAATAGCACAATAAGACTCAGTGGAGACAAAAAGCCTGGGTTTAATCTCCTGAACCACTGTACTTTGCTCATGACTCCCAATCTATTTGGTTCCATTCCACTCCTTAATAGACAGAGCTTTGGATACATGACATCTGTCCTCAAACTCTAAAAGGATGACTTTGAACTTTGAAACCTATTAACTGTATTTCCTGAAAATGGACATTTCAGATCTATACTACCATCTTATACAGTGATAGTCACCAAAATGTAGACATCATTAATGCCAGACATACACTGACAGAGCTAACTCACCTTAGAAAAACTTAAAGGAATTGTATGTTATTTTTAAATTGTTTTCATTTTTGTTTTATATCTGAAACCACCCAAGAGGTGTAGTTTAATATAATCATCCCATTATTCAAAAAAGTACATTTCTTTTAATACCTAACACTTACTTCTTTGTAATCAACTGTGGATTCTTCCCGATTCAAGTTACAGAGAAATAATCTCAGTTTCCTGGATTACATAGTCATAAAGCAAATGCTTTTACTCTAATAGATTCAACTAGTAAATTGAAGGTACTCAATTTTCTTACTTTCTATCTAACAAACATATTATTTAGGCTAGCAAGACAGTTCAGCTGGTAAATCTACTTGCTGCTGAGCCTGTTGACTTGAGTTCAATCTCTGGAACCCAACTGAGGAAGATAAATAACTTGCATAAGCTTTCGTTGAACATCAACACATATGCTGTGACATATAGATACCCTTCATTCAATCAATAAATAAACAAATGTAAAAAAAAGTGTCACAAAATTTAGTTGCACTTAAAGAAGAAAGACATAGTTTTATAATTTTAATATATTACTGACCATTTGTTATGGGACTTCATTTTGGCCTTTTTATGTCAAAAGGAATATGAGACAATTCATGCTTTTAATTGCTTTTCTACATTGCTTTACATTTTTTTTTCATATCCAACTTATTTGACCAGAAGGCATATCCAGTCAATATCAGAGAATTCACTTCCTATTCTTGAGCATATATTTGGAAAATGGGAAAAGTAAGCACAGCTTAGAATTTTGATATTATGTCTTGTGATGGCTAATCTTGGCTGTCAACCTAACCTCGCTTAAAATCAACCAAAATCTAAGCCTTGGCTATTCCTCTGAGGCTTTCTTTATTTGAACACTTGAAGCTAGAAGATCTACACTAAATATTGGCAGAACCATTTGGAGACAGCCCAGAAAAGAGGACAGGGAAAAAGGGAAAGTGCTCTTGGCCTTCCTGGCCTCATTTTTGCTGCCCTGTTACTACATCAGTAGAATCAACTTTTAAAGGATTCAAGTATGGAATGAAACCAGCATCTCTTGAGGAATTCTTCAGGCCACCAAGCCATAATTCAACAGTTACCAAATTCCAGTGTGAGATAACTATTGCTGGACTGCTCTTCCTTTATCCTGTAACCCAAACTAATGAAGCCATTCTTCCAGTTTTAAAATTTCTAAGGATGCCTTGAATGAGAATTTTCTTTGCTGAAGCCACAGAGTTCAAGTTGTCTAAAATCAAAGTCAAGAAATAAAGTGTTCAATATAAGACAAACTGATTCACAATAAATATTTACATTCCAATTTGAAAATTTTACATTCAATTAAACAAACTAAATGGGAAGCATGTGATTCTTTAACTTGGGATGTGTGGATGTGGAGATCCTAATGAGTCTTAAGATTTTTTAGCTAAGGCTTAATATCGCTTGAGCTACATAATACTATGATGATGGAGTGCAATAGGATAGTCCCATACCAATGGATCCAGATGATTATAAACAAACATCTCGAAATTTGTAACCAAATGACTCAACTTTTTAGTCGGAAAAAAATAAACAAACTAAAATATCCATTGTATTTCCCTTTTAAAAGGTAACTTGTCACAGGGAAACATGGGTTTTGCTTCATGTTTCAAAGGATGTAATTCTGTATTGGTGGTTTTCTTATTTATCCTTATACTTTTATTTACCTCACTCTACTTTCTTCTTACTTTCAGAAACTTTTAGAAATCACGTATAATTCTTCAGTTTCCTCTTTTAAAATTGTTTTTTTTTGTCATGCTTACTTTATCTTTTTCCACATATTTAAATTGATAGGCCTAGCTACACTTTCTTCTTATCTATTTCTTTTGATGTTTTAGGAGAGTCCCAGATCTATGTTTTTGTATTTTATGATAATTTGAAAACATTTTTATTGACTCTATTTCAAGAATTTAGCTAAATACTTTCTTCACCTACCTTTCTCTTGCATTTCTATCTTACATATGTTGTAGTTTGTATATTTGTCTCAGTTTTTTTGTGGGTTTTTTGCATTTTTATTAATTATTATTATTTATTACCATTTATTCAATTTTATTCCTGCTGCAGCTCCCTCCCTCATCTCCTCCTAGTCCCACTCACCCTCCCTCTTCTCTCCCTATGCCCTTTCCCTAGTCCACTGATTAGGGAGAACCTCCTTCCCTTCTATCTGAGCCTAGCTTATCAAAGATGGTCTCATCAAAGATGGCTGCATCTTCTTCCTCTGTGACCCTGAGATTTCACCTCACGCCCATTCAAATGGCTAAAGTAAAAAACTCAAGGGATGATACATGCTGGGTAGGATGTGTAGAAAAGGGTATCCTTCTCCAGTGCTGTTACCTTGTACAACCACTTTGGAAATCAATCTGGCACTTTCCCCCAAAATTAGGAATAGTGCTAACTGAAGATCCAGCTATACCACTCTTAGGCATATACCCAAAAGACGCCCCGCCATCCAATAAGGACATTTTTTTTCAACTATGTTCATAACTGTTTTATTTGTAATAGCCAGAATCTGGAAACAACCTAGACGTCCCTCAGTGGAGGAATGAATACAGAAATTGTGGTGTATTTACACAATGGAATACTACTCAGCCATTAAAAACAAGGAAATCACGAAATTTGTTTTGTTTTCTTGTGTTGTCACTGCCAGTATAATAAATACTGTTTATTTATTAAACTCAAACTGCAGTTTGAGTTTCATTTTTGAGAAACTTTTGTTGGAATATCTTTAAGCATAGGCGTTTTATCTCAGCTGTGCCTAGTTTGCTACTAAAGCTATTAGAGCAATTCTTCAGTTATGTTAATGTGCTTTAAACTTTTGGAGCCTTTAATAGTTATTCCTGATTTTTGGTTTTACATTTCTCTGATAATATTGCTCAGCTGCTCTTACATGTTTCCTGTTTTGTCTATTAAAGTTTTTAACATTTTAATTAGAGTTTTATAAATTTTAAATTAGGTCTGATATTAACTTTTGTTGTTGTTGTTTTTTTTTTTTTCTTTTTTTTTCTGGGTCTTTGAAATACCTGTTTGAAAGTCGGTCATAGAGCACTTGGTGAATCAATGTGCTGTGGGGAAATCTAAGAAGACCTTTAGCAACAAGGGTTCCATTCTGGGGAGCAGAATACATTTCTAATGCTATAAACATTCATGAGTGCATTTTTATCCAAAACCTCTAAGCTGTGAATTTCACACATAATCTTGAGTCTCCCCAACCCAGCAGGCAGGTGCCAAGCATAGATCATAGCTGTGGATTTGGCTTCCACCAGATCAATTTGTCATAAAAAGAACCTACAAGTTAGGGTATGGTTAAAATCTTATTTGGAAGAAGAGAAAGTTCTTAATTCATTTTCAAAAGATTAGCTTCTCTTCCTATTCTGACATTAGAATGTGTGTATGTAGGTATGTATGATGTATGCATGTATGTTTGTATGTATGTATACATATATATGTTTTTATATATACATATATATGTATAAACACATTTGTATATACATATGTGTATAAACATATATATGTATATACACACACACACACCAAAATTCACTGTGAAAGTCAAGGTGAACCAGAATAGAAACCTCTAAAACTGTGGGAAAAAAACATCCTTTTCTCTCAATGGGTGGATTCTCTCAGGCATTACCAGAATACTAGATAACACCATTGCTCTTGCTTTTTATTATATTTTGACCTTCATGTGTGTGTATGTGTGTGAGTCTGTGTGTGTATATGAGTGTGTGTGTGAGTGGTGAGTGTGTGAGTGTATGTGTGTGTATATGAGTGTGTGTGTGTGTTTGTGAGTATGTGTGAGTGTGTGTGTGTGTGTGTGTGTGTGTGTGTGTGTGGTCTCAGCAAAACAAGTTTAAAAATGAATTATAGAGAGTCACAATTAATAAGTAAGTCCCTTTGAACTTTGAGCTCCTAGTCTTATATGCTTTGAGGATCCAGCAATGAGCTCCTCAGTTAAGGCTTACTTGTCTCCACTCAGGTATACATTCTACCTGAGTTTCATGTTCTGTCTTCTATCAAGCTACCGTTCCCTGCATGCACTTGTTTCCTCATTGCTATTTGAATCCCCCTCTGGAAAACCAAAGAATTGATGTTGGCTTTTGTGTCATCAGATTTTCACTTGTTTATATGGAGTGGCAATTGACAATCATTTTCAATGCTAGACCAGAATTCAAAATTCAGTATCATTTTGATATTGGAATCAAATATTGTCATGTCACTAAATCATCTTTGGTACATTCTTAGACTGAAGCATAAACTTTGTTTAATTTACTTTTTTGACAATTATATACTCTTTGAATTTTCTCCTCTCTACTTCTTGTGTTCTTTATATCATTATACCATATTACCTGTTGAATGGTTCTTTTACTTTCTTGTTCTTCCCTTGTTGATTACTGTTTTACTGCTATTTTCTTGTATGTTTTTCATTTAATACTCAATTTTATTTATGGGTCTTTTCATATACTTCAGTTTTAACTATATTGATTTTAATCCCTGATATGATTTTGTTCCCAATTTCATTTTTATACCATGTTCAAACATGGTTAGTGAATCAATATGTGTAGGTAAAAAGCCCCCAAGCTTTTGGTAGTAAAGGAGGTATTTTCTCATTTCTATGTTGGGTCTAGGAAAAGGCTTTAAAGACTGTGTTCATGGTTTTTTTAATAACTAAATTTTTTTATGAATGTTTTATGAGTCTTTGACCTTTTAAGTGATATGTGCCAACATATTTGAAATATTCCTTAATCTCTGGGTATACCCATTTCCTTCTTTTCAGTTGATTGTGACAACTTGCTTTATTCAATAAATATCTGATATGTGAAATTTTTGGACTTTTATTGGTTTTATTCAAATTAATATTGTAATTTTTGTTAATTACTTTCTTCATATGTTGATACAAAGTGCTTTACGAGTTAATCTTAAACATATCATAGCTTATGTCACTTCCAAACTTTCTTATATCACTGTGAAGATTATGTATCTATTTCAAAAAACATTTCTTCCCATTTCAACTAATGTGGTCCAATATTATCAAATGCATATTGTTATCCAAACTGACTGAATCAATTAATAAAATGCGAATCCTTTCACATTCTGGGTGTTTTCATATTCTTTTATTTGAAATATTCTTGTGCCATTTCTTAGCCATGGATACTTTTTCTTCCACATACCTAATTTTCAGTTCCCTTCAATTAGAGAAGTCTTTTGCAGTCAATACCTGATCTGGTACACCACCCACTAGTAAACATTTAGAAAATGCTCAATTAGTCTGCCCAGAGGCCCATTGTATACTCACCAATAAGAAATATATATTTGCTTACATTTTGACTGGGTATATCATTTCTGTGTGTTTACTGATGTCATACAAGTCATAAAATCCTATCTGGTGTTGATTAAATGTGTTAAATTGAGGGTCATATTTCTTGAGTACTTTTTTCATGGCTTAACAAATTCATAGTCATAGCATCTTGTACATATCTTGTAACAAGTAGGCTTCTTCAATTCTACTTAAATTAGTAAATTACTCAAGACACCTATATATCATTCTTTCAGAGCTGTGCTAGGCTTAAAAAATGATATTATTTTATTCATATGGAATTTCTACAGATCTAATCCAACTCTGAAGAGCTGAATTTCAATTATCTTACAAATAGTTATAGAAATAACTAGTCTAACCTAATTCATAACTGTTAAATTAAAGCCCAAATAAGAACACAATGATGCCTATATAAAACAAAATGGTTAATTAACTGCTATTAAATTTATTACATAGGGGTTTGTTTCTTGTTTAGCTTGTGAAAGGTTCATTTTGATGTTTACATTTTAGGTTGTCACACTGGTACTTCCAGTATTAGAACGGAAATTTTAGAACATTAGCACATAAAAACAATTTTATTTCTCTACTTCACAGAAAGATAGGACATTTCCCAATTTTTAAGAGGTAAATAATAGGCAATATTAGAATATGAATTGAGTTAAGTTAGGACATTTCTTCCCAAATCATTGCTCTTATGATTCAAAATGTTGTGTATCTGGTGTGCACATAAGACAGGCTATCCAGGTAGGTATTTTACAAACAAACAGTACTAGGAAAATGTATCAGCAAAACATGTCTGAGAAAAATGAATAGCAAATGCAACCCTGACTGGCACATTCATTGTTTTCTTATATCGAGGCATGATCTGTTTCTGTGTTTTCTTCATATAACTTTCTAAAACTATGATAGGAAAACAGTATAGAATAACACTTCAATAATTACATTTTAGTGAGACCTTGCTAACTTTTTCTTTTTAAAAATTAGAACCCTTTCTTTTTTTTCTTTTGACAAGAATTGTTGTTTTACAGTTATTTTTATTTTTTATTTTTTTATTTTTATTTTTTTCATTTTTTTTAATTTTATTTTTTTCTTACAGTTATTTTTAAATACCAATATTTTTATTACTTTTACGTTCCTAAGTTTAGGACTTAGTTCTAAATTTTTTCTTTATTTTCTTTACTTTATTTTAACAGTAAAAGGAAACATAAGACCTGATATAGCTTGCTAGCTATATATGCTTTCATCCTAAGTTTCAACTATTGCCCTTCAGCCTCACACTGGCTTCAAGGTTGTGCTTCATGTTGAGAATTGGTTCATGCCACAGGGGGACTATATCTGTTCACAGTAAAAAGAAATGAGTACTGTTTTATCACGAACCTAAAGTAAGTCAAAGGAAAATATGTAGGTCAGCCTCTTCAGCCACAAACTTTGTGTCAGAAGAGATGGTAGATCTTAGATATAGAAAAATAGTTCAGACTGAAATACAAATTTTGGCTTATTTTTGTCTACTTTGAACTTTCTGTTTTTATTCTTCTGTTATGCTAGAATATTAATTAATCCATTGAGCTGTGTTTCCTTAAATAAAGTATGACAGTTTATGACTTGAATTTTTAAATTCTTATTTTTTAATAATTCAATTTGTATCTCTGTCATAGGCCCTTCTCTTCTCTTTTCCCAATCCTATCCTCACTCCTACATCCTCTCTCTTTTATTCCTTAAAATAGGGGGGACCCCTTACCCAAACACTCCAGCCCGTCTATTTACATGAGGACTGAGTTTCTCTTCTTACCCTGTGGCCTGGTAGGGAAATCCCATCACTGGAATGTGATGAGAAAGAAGGCAACACAGTCTGTGGCAGAGAAAATCCCTATTCCCCTAACTAGTGGGCCGACATGAAGCCTAGGATGTCCGTAAGACTAATTTTCTTGTGGTCTGTGAATTGTCATATGTCTACCCTGTAATATATGTCTAAAATCTGCTTATAAGTGAATATGTACCATGTGTGTCTTTTGGTATGACTTGAACTTTTAGCAAATCTTATTTCTATTGTTGTCAGAGATGGAGTTAGTGATAAAGGAATCAAAGATATTTTCATTCTCCATTATTTCTGCCTCAAAGTAGCAGATCGTGTAGTGGATGAGGAATGGTGCATTCAGAGTTCTGGGTGTATCTTAATTTTCACCAATTGAAGTAAAAAACTATGACTACATTTCAACCCTCATATCGCCTTTTCACCCTTCCTTCATTAGATGATGATAGTGTAGTCCATAAGGGAGAGTCTTCATGTTCTTATTTCCTTTGAAGTCTGGAAACTTGTTCTTTCCTCAACCTCATTTTAACAACATAATCTGAGAAACACTTACTATTCACTGCCCCCTCTTTTTTTTTAAGTTTTATTAATTACATTTTATTCACTTTGTATTCCCCCATAAACCCCTCCCTCCTCCCCTCCCAATCCCACCTTCCCTCCTCCTACTTCATGCCTGCCCTTCAGCAAGTCCACTGATAGGGGAGGTCCCGCTCTCCTTCCTTCTGATCTTAGTCTATCAGATCTCATCAAGAGTGGCTGCATTGTCATCTTCTGTGGCCTGGTAAAGTTGTTCCCCCCTTAGGGGGAGTGATCAAAGAGCAGGCCAATCAGTTTATGTCAGAGGCAGTCCCTCTTCCCATTACTATGGAAGCCACATGGACATTGAACTGCCATGGGCTACATCTGTGCAGGGGTTCTAGGTTATCTCCATGAATGGTACTTGGTTGGAGTATGAGTCTCAGGAAAAACCCCTGCGTTCAAATTTTCTGGTTCTGTTGCTCTCCTTGTAGAGTTCCTGTCCTCTCTTGATCTTACTATTTCCCAGTTCTTTCATAAGATCCCATACACTCTGCCCAACAGTTGGCCATAAGTCTCAGCATCTGCTTTGATAGTCTGCAGGGCAGAGGCTTTCAGAGACCCTCTGTGGCAGGTTTCACTGTCCCTTCTTGATCCAGCTTATAACCCAGTGAGTTCAATCATTCCTTACCAATAATACTCAGTCTAACACATTCACTCCAGCACTCATGGTTTTTATTTTGAAGCCTCCTACTTCTTTCTCTTTGCTGTTTTTCATGAAAAAAAAAAAAAAAACCAACCAACCAACCAACAAACAAAAAGAAACAAGCAAAAACAAAAATCGCAAAGTGACCAATAGCTTCCTCCTTTGTCTGTATGCATTAGGGTCTACAGTCAGTGGGCTCCATTGATGATTTTTGTTTGTTTGTTTGTTTTGTTTCATAGTTGCTTCTAAAGTCTGTCCTCTATTTCAGGATTAATTTTCATTAACATAAATAGTGACACAATTTTCACGGTGACAAGTAATACCTTACATTTGTCTGAAGCTAAACTAAGAGCAGCATCATTTTTCTTATGGTTCATTTTGCTTACTATCAGAATCATCTATGACTACCTTAGAAGATATTTAAGTAATTTTCTTATGCACATAATTTCCTTACATGACTTCCTGACATCTTTCCTGGAACATAACTATAGTCGTAATGATTGTCCCTTTATTTCATATACTTCCCTTTTTCATCATCCATTTTTTTCTCACACGTTTTTAGGAGCTAATGTTACACATTCTTGAGATAAGTTTGCTTATAGTTATGAGACAACATAATCTTTCCTAGTGTCCTCATTTCCATTCACTCTGCAGTATTTCTTTTGTAGTGATCATTTGCATAATTACATAGTAATATTTTACTATTGTTTACTACTATTTATTATTATACATTTACTACTAATTATCACTAGTATATATTACAGCTCATTAAAACAAAAATTGATTTTTTGATCCTAGACTCATTTTGTTATAATTCCTTTTGAGCTATTATAAGAATAAGCAATAACAAATTCAATTTTATGATGAAAATCAATTTTCAATATGAACGAATAAAACTCATGTACTATGAATAGTCATATTGAAAAAGTAGTCATATCATCTTGTTTGATTATAAACATATATTTTATGTAATATTTGTAATTTCATTTTTAGAGGAAATATTTAAATAATAATGAAAGAAAATAATATGCTCACTCTTTATCTTCTATAATTATTCATTGTCACAATTCTTGAAAGAATTTCTTCAATATTACTAATTTCTCCCTAATCAAAATTTGGCTTTTTGTTTTACGTTAGGTTAAATGTGACAATGTAGTATTAAACTGTATAACAAACTTACTTCTGTTTTGTGTTACCTTTGACTTTTAATCAATCTTTGGCATTACTGAGTTTCTCTTTCTTTTAAAAGCAAAGATGTCACATATGTTTTCCTTTTGGTGGGTTTCAATGAAAATCCTCTGGACAAAATCTTAGATGCCTTACCTTATTTTATCCACATCCCTTTTATTATCTTTGAGACTTTAGTTATTATCTTCACAATAATCATTTCAAGAATAATTTTCTTTAATTCAAAATTGCCTGTTGAATATTGAGTACAACTTTTTAAATGTTAGTTATTTTTCTACTTGACTGTTTCAAAGATAATTGCATGTCAGTTTATACATATAAACTGTTAGCCCTATGTTAGCCATGACGGACCCCTCATTGCTCAACCAAATAAAGTTCTTTTTTCTTTAAACTATCAGTCTGCTGAAAGAAGTCTACTCCATTGGTTTTGTTTTAGTGAATTAACTCTTAATACTATGTTCAGAATAATTTGCCTCAAATAATATCTATTCCACTGTTACTCAGGATGGCTTATTTAAATTTAGGAAGCCCATTTTGATGCCTTCCTTTCCCCTTCATTTTCACATCAGGCTTAACCAGAAAATTCTATTAGTTCTAAACATAACGGATGTATCCAGTATAAATGCTTTTTTTGTTAAATCTCAACATGATTTTTTGAGGGAACAATTGTAAACTTTCCTTACTGACCTCTCCTATGTTTATCACAAACTCCTGCAGTTCATTTTTTGTTTTGTTTTGTTTTTTTTGCAGGAAGACTAATTGTTTGCAAAGGCAATTGCAATTACAGTGTTCTTTCCTAAATTAAATAAGCTGACATTTTTATCAGGTAAAATACCATCAGCACTGTCTACCTGAACATCTTCCTGTTTAATGTTCTTTTCCTACATAGAAGTTTTTCTTAATGATTTCTATAACTTTTTTAGCTATAGTCAGAAGCCATTTCTTCAGGCTTGGTTTATAAACTTGGTGTTTATAATTGAGTTCTTTGACATACTGTAGACTCATGTGGCCTACGTTGCTTTTTCTATTTTGTTTCCTTGAGCTTTTCACCAAGTGGTCTAGTGGCCATACAATATTCTATAAAAAATTATTTAGAAGATAATAATTATACACTTGTTTATGTTTTTATAATTATATATGCTAATAATTATTATATGAATGTGCAAATAATTTATATTTATAAAGAATTCAAATGTCATTAATTAATTTTATTAGAAACATTCAAATGTGTATAAAGTTTTGAAAAATGCCCTTTATGTTAAAAAATAAATAAAAAATAAAGAACAGTTTCCATTCTATTAATTTTAGGTACTCCTGTTTTTTTTTTCTTTCTTTCTGTATGTTTTTAATTGAGCACTTACTATTTGTTAAGTAATAATAAAATTCAATAGTTATTTGAAATACAGTAAACTTTCAACTTTAAAGACTACCTGAAGTGGTTATATTCCTGTATTTAAAACCATTTTATATGTAATTTTATTCTATTATTTTTAATAGATCCCAGAGTTGGAGAGACACACATGGTATATACTCACTTATAAGTGGATATTAGCCATATTGTATAGGAAAAACACAATAAAATTTACAGATATAATGAAGCTAAAGAACAAGGAGGATCCTAGGGGAGATGCTTAATTCTCATTCATAAGGTAAAACAGGATAGACACCGGAAGCAGAAGAGAGAGAGAACAGGACTGGAGCCTACCACAATATCCTCTAAAAGATTCCAACCAGCAGGGGATCTAAGCAGAGGCAGAGACCCACAGTCAAATACTGGACAGAGTTCAGGGAGTCTTATGGTAGAAATGGGATATAAAAGGAATTGGAAGGAACAGGAGTCACTCAAAGAGACCAACGAAGGCAAAACAAGCAAAAAAAGCAGGACCCATGGGAGAATGCAGAGACTGATGTATCAAAGACCATACATAGAGAGGACCTAGAACCCCTGCTCAGATGTAACCCATAAACAGCCCAGTCTCCATGTGGGTTTCCTAGTAAGAGGAGAAGAGACAGTCTCTGACATTAACTAGGTTACCTGCTCCTTGATCACTGCTTCCTAGGTGGGACAACCTAGCCAGCTCACAAAGGAAGAGGATCCAGGCAGTCCTGATGGGACCTGATAAGCTAGGGTCAGACCATAAGGGAGGAGGACTTTCCCTGACTGAGGGAGAGGGATAGGGAAGGAGAGGGAGGGAAAGTGGGACCAAGAGGAGATGAGGGAGGGAGTTACAACTGGGATACAAAGTGAAAAAAAATGTAAATAATAATAATAACAATAATAACCATTGTATGTGTATTTGAAGTCTATTCTTTTTAAAAGAATATGTTAAATTTGCTTTAAGGTCTTTAAATTTTGAATTTTTTTATGTTTTTTGTTTGTTTGTTTTGTTTTGTTATTTTCTTAACAAGCAAGGTGTCCATGTCTCCTTATATAGCATAGGCTTGCCTGAACTCACTGTGTCCCAGGATGACTTCAACCTCACAATCCCCCTGATTGTACCTTCTACGGTTATGATTGTTAGTGTAAGCCTTCAGCCTTGTTCATAAAATATTTTCCCACCTCATAGAAGATTTCTATGAATCTTTTGAAATGTATTCATTAGAAGGTTTAATTCATTTATATTTCAGTCTTTCTTATGAAATTCTTGTTCTATATAGTCTCTAATTGCATCTCTCATTACATAAATTTTGTCTGTGCGTATGTGTCTCTCTGTGTGTGTTCAATCTGACTGTGCATGCACTTGTATGTACGTGTATATAGATGTCAGAGTGCACCTTAAGGTGTTTCTCTGGTGTTGTTCCATTTTTACTTTGGTTTTTGAAACAGAACCTCTCAATAACTTGTAACTTAATAAAAAGCAAGTTTGGCTGCATGGTAAAGAGCATGGATCATCTGCCTGTCTCTCTCCAGCACTGGGTTTGCAAGTAATTTTACTAACATTTTTCTAACATCTTTCCCCCCAGCATTATAGTCTTTTTGTTGCAAAACTTCTATTTTATATATAGATTCTTATGAAAGTTTACTTTACTGTACTTTTTGGCTAAGATACACAACTGTTCTGTGTCCTCTAGTATTTGACTACGAAAGCAGAGCTGCTGTGTGTGTTGAGAAATAAAGGACATACCAGTGGGGGTGAGATGCAGCAAGAACACTGGAAAGTCAAAGCTGATCTCTATGTAGCAGTCTGTAATTGAAATACTGGTCAGTAACCCTGAGCTTCGGAAGGGCCATGGGTAAGGCCTTCCAGGGAGAGCTAGAAACTGAGTCAACCCTTACAAGATGGCTATTCTACTCCAATGAGTGTTGGCATATTGGCTAACAGCAGCAGCAGTTGGAAAGGACTGATTATAATGAGAAGGAAGTAAATACAAGGTGGTCCTTGCCAGAACCTTTGAGTTCTCTCTTTTTCTTACTATAAGCTCATTCACCCTTATTTTGAAATTTCATTACCCTCCCCAAAACCCACTTATAAATATTATTATGTTAGACATGAATCTTTAATATATGAATTTGCATGGGGAGCAAAATAAAGCCCACATCAATGCTTAAGATACTATTGGGCTCCTGCTTAGTTAGTTGCCCAGAGTTTAATTTTTCAGACAAATGTAATTTTTCTTCCTGGACTTTCTGTCGATGGCTGCTTTTGTCTGCATTGGATTGCTGAAGTTTTCTGTCAGCTCATCGTAGAACACAAAAGAGGAGTGTGGAAGAGTTTGCCTCTAATTCTAGAGAGAAACCTTTTAAGTTCAAGCTATACTGCTAATTCACTTACCCCTAATGATGAGGATAATCAGCCCTTTGTGTGTATGCTGGTTCACTAGCATGAGGTGCTCAAAGTGGCCAGGAGGCACTTTCATTTTCTACTTTAATGAAATCATTGCTGTATCCCGAGATAGAAATTGTCTTCCTTCTCAAGCCAAGATTCTGGAATAGCAGAGTCAGAGCTTCAATAATGAGAAGCAGAGTTTCCACTAGAGGAACATTAGATACGGTAATGGAGGGAAAGCTTCACCTTTGCTCAAAATGACTCCTGGATCTGTTACTGCTGTTCATGTGGGCAGCAGCTCTGCGCCTGCTCCACTATTCAGAACTTTCCATGATTGTCCTATTCCAGAAGACACTACCCCATACCCATAATATATCAGCATACAAGTAATACCGTAATTAGATCATCAAATGATATTCTAATTTTCACCATCTCCACTGATTCAAACAGTTGGAAGCCATGGTGACACAAGCAAATTCCAAAGTGAAGAATTTTTGCCATCAATTCTGTGATTTTAATTTTCTTGAACTTAATAGTATTTATAAATTAGTTTGCAAAATAACAGACTTCCTAGTGGTACTTTACTATATACTTAGTGTTGAATAATCTCTCATTCGCCATCATTTTGTCCCTATTCACTGACTTCACTGTACCCTTCCACTCTCAGTATTTTCCCTTTCTACTTTCATATCACATGTGCTATATTACTCTAAATTCCTCCATGAAAACATAATTTCTGAAAAAAGGTAGCATCTTGAACAAATGGTGCTAGTCTAACTGGATATCTACATGTAGAAAAATGAAAATAAATCAATGCTGATTACCCTGCACAAAACTAAAATCCAAGTGGATCAAAAACCTCAACATAAAACCAGACAATCTAAATCTGTTAGAAAAAAAAGTGAGGATGAGCCTTGAACTCATTGGTACGGGAGACAACTTTCTGAACAGAACACCAACAGCACAGGCTCTAAGATCAACAATCAATAAATGGGACTTCATGAAACTGAAAAGCTTCTGTGAATCAGAGGATGCTGTCATCAGAACAAAATGACATCCTACAGATTGGGATCTGTAGGATTTTCACCAACCCTATATCTGACAGAGGGCTAATGTGCAGAATATATAAAGAACTAAAGAAGTTAAAAATCAACAAATCAAGTAATCCATTTTTAAAAACAGTGTACAGAGCTAAACAAAGAATTCTCAGTAGAGAAACATCAAATGGCAGAGAAACACTTAAAGAAATGCTCAACATCCTTAGTCATCAGGGAAATGCAAATCAAAACAACCCTGAAATTTCACTTTACACACATCAGAATGGCTCAGATCAAAAACTCAAGTGACAACACATTCTGGAGAGGATGTGGAGAAAGAAGAACCCTACTCCATTGGTGGTGGGAATATAAACTTGTACAACCACTTTGGAAATCAATCTGGTGCTTTCTCAGACAATTTGGAATAGTACTACCTCAATATCCAGCTATACCACTCCTAGACATATATCCAAAAGATGCTCAAGTATACAACAAGGACATTTGCTCAATTATTTTTGTAGCAGCTTTATTTGTTATAATCAGAATCTGGAAACAACACAGATGTCCCTCAGTTAAGGAGTGAATATAGAAATTGTGGTACATTTACACAATAGAATACTAGCAGCAATTAAAACAAAGAAATCATGAAATTTGCAGGCAAATTGTGTGAACTGGGAAAGATCATTGTGAGTGTGGTATCCCAGAAGCAGGAAGACACACAAGGTATATACTCACTCATAAGTGGATATTAGCAGTATAATATAGGGTAAACATTACTAAAATCTCTATACCTAAAGAAAATAATGAATAAGAAGGACTCTGGCTAAGATGTTCAATCCTCATTCAGAATGGCAAATGTGATAGACATGGGAAGCAGGAGAAGATGGGGAACAGGACAGGAGCCTACCAAAGATGGCCTCTGAAACACTCTACCGATCATGGTATCAAAGCAGAAGCTGAGACTTATAGCCAAACTTTGGGCAGAGTGTGGGGAATCTTATGAAAGAAGTGGGAAATAGTAAGACCCTCTGTCAGATGTAGGGTTGGTGAAGATCTTTTCCAAGTCTGTAGGCTGTCATTTTATTATGATGACAGTGTCCTTTATTTTTCAGTCTCATGAGGTCCCATTTATTAATTGTTGATCTTAAAGCCTGTGCTTTTGGTGTTCTGTTCACAAAGTCATATCCTGTGCCTATGAGGTCAAGGCTTTTTCCGCAATTTTTCTTCTAATAGATGTAGTTTGTCTGATATTATGTTGAGCTCTTTGATCTACTTGGACTTTAACTTTGTGCAGGGTGATTAAAAATGGGGTACAGAGCTAAACAGAGAACTCTCTATAGAGGTATATCAAATGGCAGAGGAACATGTAAAGACATGATCAACATCCTTAGTTGTTCCGGAAATGAAAATGAAAATGACCCTGAGTTTTCACATCACACCATCAGAATGGCTAAGATCAAAAATCAAAGATGATCCATGCTGGAGAGAATGTGGAGAAAGGGGAACCCTCATCTATTGCTGGTGGGAATGTAACCTTGTTCAACCACTTTGGATATCAATCTGGCGCTTCCTCAGAAAATTACGAATAGTGCTATGTGAAGATCCAGCTATATCACTCCTAGGCATATGCCCAAAAGATGCCCCACCAGTCAATAAGGACATTTGCTCAACCATGTTCACAGAAGCTCTAGTCAAAATAGCCAGAATCTGGAAACAACCTAGATGTCTGTCAACGGAGGAATGCATACAGAAATTGTGGTACATTTACACAATGGAGTACTACTCAGCCATTAAAAACAAGGAAATCATGAAATTTGCAAGCAAATGGATGGAACTAGAAAAGATCACCCTGATTGAGGTAATCCAGAAGCAGAAGGACACATATAATATATACTCACCTATAAGTGGATATTAGCCATAAAATATAGGATAAATATACTAAAATCTATAGCCCTATAAAAGCTAAATAACAAGTAAGAACCTTGGGAAAACACCAAAACCTCACTCAGAAGAACAGTATAGACATCAGAGGTAGGAGAAGACAAGGAACAGGACAGGACCTTTCTACAGGAGGCCTCTGAAAGACTGTACCCTTCAGAGTATAAAAGGAGATACTGAAACTCATAGCCAACCTTAGAGCACAGTGGAGGAAACCTTATGGAAGAAGAGGGAGTTAGAAATAACTGGGGGGGACAATAACTCTACCTGGAGACCATCAGAGCTGAAATACCTGGGCCCAGAGGGCCTGCAGAGACCAAAATTCCAACCAAGGACCATTTTGACCCCCTGCTCAGAGGAAGCCCATAGGGTTCTCAGTTTCCAAGTGGATTCCCTAGTAAAGTGGAGCAGGCGCTATCTCTGACATGAACTCAGTGGCCAACTCCTTGATCACTTCTCCCTGGAGGATGCAGCTTTGCCAGGCCACAGAGGAAAATGCTGCAGCTAGCCCTGATGACTCTTGATAGCCCAGGGTTAGATAGAAGGGGAGGAGGTCTTCCCCTATCAGTGGGTTAGAGAAGAGACATAGGGGGAAAAGAGAAAGGTTGAGTGGAGCTGGGAGGAGACAAGGGAGATGGCTATAGCTGGGATACAAAATGAATGAATTGTAATAAACAAAGAAATAAATAAAATTAAAAATTAAAAATTATTTCTACTCCTATGATAATAATGTGCTGCTGTTTCTGTTCCAGAGGTAAATCAATATAGTCATCCCAGGTAGCAATTTTTTTCCATTCACACAGTAATGCTGTATCAATATTTCTACATTAAATTTTTCCTGATATCCTTTTATAGTCAATTTTAAGGCAATTTTTTTACCATGCTCATTAAAAGAAAGTGCTTTAAATTGATTAATTTTTATTATTTTCATCCTTATGATCTATGTGTAATTTACATTGGGTATTTTTCCTTTTGATAGATTTTTAATAGATTTCTGAAATTGAAATTATTTATTTTTCATACTATATATTCTGGATCTGGTTCCCCTCTCCCAACTCTTTCCAGATCCTTTCAACCTTCCCACCCACCCAAGTTCACACAATTTCTTACACTCTCTAATTAGAAAATAAATACGTATCCCCCCAAAAGAAAAAAAATGAAAAGGAAAAAGAAAGGAAAGGAAAAGAGCTAAAGAAAACATACACACAGAAAACTCCATATAAACACAGAGACACACATTCACATACATGTGAATTATATTAGGACATCAAAAACTATAACAGATAATCAGAAGACATGTAATGTAAAAAAAACCCACAAAAGTACCATTGAGCTTCTTTTGTGTTGGGCATCGACTGCTAATCATAGGGCCTGCCCTTAAGTATGAAATGTGTATTCAGTGAGACTCATTAGAGACCATGGAGTTTCCTTTGTAAGTGATTATAATTTGTAGGTCTCTTCTGACTTAGGGATGGGGCTTGTTTCTACTTCTCTTGTAAGCCCTGGGACTGAATCTAGCCTAGACCTCTGCAGGTACTGAGCATGCTTTCAGTTTCTGTGAGTTTATAAATCATCAGTCCTGCTGTATCTGGAAGGCCTTGCTTCCTTGGTGTCCTCCAGCTCCTATGGCTGTAAAAATCTTTCTCCTTCTACATGGCAGCATGAGCTACAAGCAGAGGGATTTGATGGAGATAGTTCATTTAAGAATGAATGTTCTAAGGTCTCTCACTTTCTGCATTTTGCCCACTTGTGGGTCTCTGTTTTTTTTTTTTTCCAGTTTATTTTTTTATTATTATTATTATTTTTTTTATTATTTTTTTCTTTTTAGTTACATTTTGTTAACTCTGTGTCCCAGCTGTATCCCGCTCCCTCATTCCCTCCCCAACCCCACACTCCCTCCCTGGTCTCCTCCCTGCCCCTTTCCAAGTCCCCTGATAGGGGAGGACCTCCTCCCCTTTCATCTGACCCTGTTTTATCAGGTATCTTCAGGGATGGCTGCAAAGTCCTCCTCTGTGGCCTAACAGACTGCTCCTCCCCTGGGGGGGGGGGGTCAAACAGCCTGCCCTTGAGATCCTGTTAGAAATAGTCCGTGTTCCCCTTACTTTGGAAAACTACTTGGTTACTGAGCTACCACGGGCCACATCCGAGCAGAAGTTCTAGGTTATATCCATAGATGGTCCTTGGTTGAGTGTCATGAAACTGAAAAGCTTCTGTAAAGCAAAAGACACTGTCATCAAAACAAATAGACAGCCTACAGATTGGGAAAGAATCTTCACCAACCCTTTATCTGACAGAGGGCTAATATCCAGTATATAGAAAGAACTAAAGAAGCAGAAGAGCAACAAACCAAGTAATCCACTTAAAAAATGGGGAACAGAGCTAAACAGAGAATTCTCGAAAGAGGAACATTGAATGGCAGAGAAACACTTAAAGAAATGCTCAACCTCATTAGCCATTAGGGAAATGCAAATCAAAACGACCCTGAGATTTCACCTTACACCCATCAGAATGGCCAAGATGAAAAACTCAAGTGATAGCACATGCTGGAGAGGTTGTGGAGAAAAGGGAACCCTCCTCCATTGCTGGTGGGAATGTAAACTGGTTCAACCACTTTGGAAGTCAATCTGGCGCTTTCTCAGACAACTAGGAGTAGTGCTACCTCAAGACCCAGCTATACCACTCCTAGGTATATACCCAAAATTTGCTCAAGTACACAACAAGGACATTTGTTCAACCATGTTCGTAGCAGCTTTATTTGTAATAGCCAGAACTTGGAAACAACCCAGATGTCCATCAACGGAGGAATGGATACAGAAATTGTGGTATTTTTACACAATGGAATACTACTCAGCAATCAAAAAGGAGGAAATCATGAAATTTGCAGGCAAGTGGTGGGTCTCTGTTTTTGTTTCCACTAGTGAAGGTGAAAGATTCTCTGATGATGGCTGAGAAAAACACTGATCAATGAGTATAGCAAAATGTCATTATGAGGGATTTCATTGCTATTTTTCTTCAGCAGAACAGTGGTATTTGTTTTTCTTTTAGGTGTGTGACCTATCTAGTGTCAGGTTCATCAATCTTACGTGCGTGTGTGCATGTATACGGGTATGTGAACTTTTGGGTCCAGATGCCTGAAGAGTTCAGAAGAGTATGTCAAATCCACTAGAGATGGAATTCTAGGATGTTCAGAGCTGAGTACCAAACTTTAGTCTTCTACAGGAGTAGTAATATACTGTTACTGATTGCTGAAATGTCTCTCCATCCCCTTGCTTCTCTTATTCTGAACATTCAATAGTGACATAACATTTACAGGGAAGTTAATATTGATGAAATAATTCATACTCTATTATAGTTACCAAATGTCTTGGAGGAATGTGCTGGGTTTCAGATGGTCACTGCCTTGCCTGGTTTAAATGTTTATTTTCACATATTTCTGAGATCCTTTGCAGAGGCTGATATGCAGTTAAAATTCAGTAGTGATACATATGCATGTAATTCTTAAATATATTCAGAGAAACTTGTTCATGTACAACTTTTACTTAATATCTTGCTATCAACTTATCTATCCAGCTAGCACATCAGGAAAACCCATGAATGTGTGATCATCCTGCCTCTGCCTCCTTCAGCAAAGACTGTCTCTGACATGAACTCTGTGGCCAGATCTTTGATAATCTGCCCCTGGGTTTGTGTGTGGGGGCATGCAGCCTTACCAGGACACAGAGGGAGATGATGCAGCCAGTCCTGATGAGACCTGATAGGCTAGGTTCATATAGAAGGGGAGAAGGACCTCCCCTAGCAGTGGATTAAGAAAACGGCATAGGGAGAAAAGAGGGAGTGAGGGTGAGACTTGGAGAAGATGATGGAGGGGGCTATAGCAGAGATACAAAGTAAATAAATTGTAATAAATAAAATTTAAAAGCTCACGATCATGAAAAACAATTTTCTCGATCATATTTAAAGAAAATTTACAATATTGCTCAATGTTCTGACTATTTTTGGGATCTCCTTTAAAAACTGTCACCACTGTAATTTAAATATTTCACTGTTTATGCATTTATTAATCTACACATTAATTTGAGAGAGTCTCACTCTATTAAAATAGCCTAGATTATACCTAGTATCCCAGAATAACTTCATACTTGCCTTACTCTCTTAAATTCTGGATCCATAGCCATTAGATAATACACCCAGTCTCTTTAGAAGTCATACTTGAATACTATTTTAATATTAGAGTGTTGCTATGAATACATCTTATATTCAACAAGATGTACAGGGATAAAAATAGAGCAGAGATTGAAGGAATGTCCAACCAAAGCCTGACGCAACCTGAGACCCACCCCATGGGAGAGAGCTAACCCCTGACACTATTAATGATACTCTGTTATGCTTGCAGACAAAAGCCTACGATAGCTGTCTTCTGAAAGGCTGTACCCAGCAACAAATCTAAACAGATGCTCAGACTCACAGCCAAACATTATGCAGAGTGAGTGCAGGGAGCCTTTTGGAAGAGCCAGGAGGAGGCAGAGGTTTGAATGGAGGGGACAGGAGCTCCACAAGAAGACAAGCATAGCCAAATAATGAGGGCCTAGGGGGGTTTATGGAGACTGAA
Organism: Psammomys obesus; assembly: GCF_907164565.1. Taxonomy (NCBI): domain Eukaryota; kingdom Metazoa; phylum Chordata; class Mammalia; order Rodentia; family Muridae; genus Psammomys; species Psammomys obesus. The sequence goes on along the minus strand of NW_026596166.1, from coordinate 19,242,746 downwards.
ACACCCACCAAGGACCATGCATGGACTACACAAATGTAGCTAATGGGTAGCTAGGTCTTCATGTGGGAACCCTAGTAATGGGAGTGGGGGCTGTCTTTGACATGGATTCTGTTGCTTGCTTTTCAATCACAATCACTTCCCTCTGTCAGGGCTGCTGGCCAGGCCACAGTGGAAAAGTATGCACTCAGTCTTGATGTGCTTTGATATACTGGGGTGGGTTGTTAGTCCTACTCCTCCTTTTTCTGAGGAGTAGGAGAAGGGTAATAGGGGAAGAGGAAGGAAAGATGGTGCCAGGAGGAGAAGAGGGAGGGGCTATGATCAGGGTGTAACGTAAATAAATACATAATAAATAAATAAATAAATAAATAAATAAATAAATAAATAAATAAATCCTTAAACTCAAGGATTCAAATGGTGTATTTAATGACAACTATATTTGCTTTTGAACCTACATAAAAATTATAACATGTAATGCTGTTATCTTTGATCTATACTCAGAGTTAGCTAATATTCTCTGTAGTGTAATTATGTATCACACTGCATAACATTATTGTTTCACTTTAACATTTGATAGGTATATTCTCTAAATCTTCATCTAATTATTTGTTAATTATTTTCATATGCCTGATATCTGAGTGTTTGTTACCAGTGTATTTTGGGAAATAGTTTTCAAAAATAAACAGAAAGGAATCATTGAAACTCAACATTATACATAAGTGTGTGTGTATATGTACAAATATACATATATATATGCATATCATAACTATATGTGGAGAGATAATAATTTAAACAAATTTTAGGAAACAATGTGTATGTCAGCTTCACTTTTAACATGTCCCAATGAGGAAGAACAGAAACTAGGATCTGTTGTTAAATAAATGAACTACTATTTTTGTGAGCCAGGATGGATGATAATGGTGAATAAATATTCATTGCTATATTTCATTATTTCTCCATGCTTTAGCTGTAGATAATAATATGGAAAGCTCATTATTTGACTTAAAGATACAACACTGAATAGTATATAGGGTCCAAATCATCCAGAGGTCTGAACATTTTAAGCAGTTGTTTCGTTTGGAAATAGAACACCTGTCAAGTGAGGTGAAGTCAAACAGTCCTCATGACTTTAAATAGGGTTAAAAGTAGCCAAGGGAGCATTAAAGACTAATGGGTGAATAAATGAGATGGAGAGAAAAAGATCTGAGAAATGTAAATGAAAATCTTTGGAGCTCATATTAAAGTAATGATTCTAGATGAAAGCAATGATTCATCCACACAGCATGCAGCACAAAAATCATTCTAATCCAGTAAAGAAAGATGCTTTTTTTAAAAAAAAAAAAAAAAAAAACTGAAATTGCAGCTTTTATTTGCACATAGAATTTACTGTAATGAAAATACAATAGTATGTCTAGTTTGTAAGAAAAGTGATCTCAAGACAGATTAGCTGATAAATTAGATAAGCTTCTTTCTTTAAAAAGCCACAAGGTCTAAGAAAAGTACCTAGGAAGAAATTCTGCTCACTCAAAACAGAGACTGTACAATCTCACTATACTTTTGATTCGTCTTATGCATTTGATACTAATCATAAATCATTGTTATTCATCATACTAAGACCCTATGTGTCTCTAGAAAAAAATATCAGTATTGTTTGGTAGTACTTTTTAATATATATTGTTGTCAAACAGGTACTTTTCCATTGTAAATATCAACTTATAAAGTTTATATATAGCTAGCAACAAGAAAACATGCTTAAAAATTAGAAAGACATTGATACGCATACATACATGCATATATACATTTAGTTCAATGTATACAATGTATGCATTAGTGAGTGTTGACTGTATACATGAACATATTTGCCAAATTTATGCATGAGCATATTTGTTATAGCATGTTAAAGTAAACTTCTTGATAATAAAGCATAAAGAAATTTATTTTAAAACAAGGCTTTAGTATAACCAACAATTTTACCATTTGTCACAGATTAAAGCAATCTAGGGATGGTGAAACCATGAATTCTAGAAAAAAAAAAACTATTATTGCCTTTTCTCTAAACTAGTGTAGTTTTATTTTTTTCTTTTATAAAAGTATTTTTCTCTGTTTAAGATCCTTAGTCATCAGGGAGATGCAAATCTGAACGTCCCTGAGATTTCACCTTACACCTATCAGAATGGCTAGGATCAAAAACTCAAGTGACAACACATGCTGGAGAGGTTGTGGAGAAAGGGGAACCCTTCTCTATTGCTTGTGGGAATTTAAATGTGCACAAGCACTTTGGAAATCAATCTGGCACTTTCTCAAACAATTAGGAGTAGCACTTCCTCAAGATATATACCACTCCTAGACATATATCAAAAGATGCTCAAGTATATAACAAGGACATTTCTTCAACCATGTTCATAGCCGCTTTATTCATAATAGGCAGAACCTGGAAACAACTTAGATGTCCCTCAGTTAAGGAATGAAGAAATGGATACAGAAATTGTGGTACATTTACACAATGGAATACTACTCAGTAATTCAAAACAAGGAAATCACGAAATCATGAAATGGTGGGATCATCCTGAGTGAGGTATCCCAGAAGCAGAAAGACACTCATGATATATACTCACTTATAAGTGGATATTAGATATATAATATAGGATAAACCTACACAAATCTGTTCATTTAAAGAACCTAAGCAAGAAGGAGGACCCTGGGTAAGATGTTCAAGTCTCACTCAGAAAGGCAAACAGGATGGACATTGGAAGAAGTAGAAAACAGAAAACAGGACAGAAGACTATCACAGATGGCCTATGAAAGAGTCTACCCAGCAAGGTATCAAAGCAAATGCTGAGTCTAATAACCAAACTTTGGCAGAGTGCAGGGAATCTTATGAAAGAAGGAGGAGATAGTAAGACTAGATAAGACAGGAGCTCCACAAGGAGAGAAATAGTACCAAAATATCTGGCCCCAGGGCTCTTTTCTGAGACTGATTCTCCAACCAACGTCCATGCATGGATAGAACCTAGAAACCCTGTTCAGATGTAGCCCATGGCAGCTCAGTATCTAAGTAAGTTTCCTAATAATTGGTACAGGGACTGTCTCTGACATGAACTCAGTGGCTGGCTCTTTGACCACCTTCCTCTGAGGGGTTAGCAGCTGTGCCAGGACACAAAGGAAGACAATGCAGACAGTCTTGATGAGACCAGATAAGCTAGGGTTACATGGAAGGGAAGGAGGACCTCCCCTATCAGTAGACTTTTAGAGGGACTTGGGAGGAGATGAGGGAGAGAGGATGGGATTGGGAGGGAATGATGAAGGGGGCTACATCTGGAATACAAAGTGAATAAACTGTAATATAAAAAATAAATTTAAAATGTAAATAAAAAACTGAAATATTCAAAAAACTTTCTCACTTAATATATCTTGACTATGATTTTCACTACTTCTATTCCTCCCGTATCCCCTGGAACTCTATTGCCATCCAGATCCATTCCCTTTCTGTCTCTCATTAGAAAACATGGGCCTCTAATGGATGATTAAAATAAAATAAAATAAAATAAAATAAAATAATAAAATAAAAACACATTGGACTTGAACAAAAGAAACAACAGAAGAAGAAAAGGAAGAGGAGGAGGAGGAGGAGGAAAGGAACCCAAGAAAATGCACAAGAATCAGACACTCACTAATTTACAAACTCAGGAATATCATATAAACACTGAACTAGAATCCTTAATATATAGAGTGGGCCTGATACAGACCTATGGAGACATTGTGCATGCTGCCTCGGTCTTTGTGATAATGTTGATAGAAGATTCTTGGTATCCTCCATTCACCTCTGACTCTTTAACTTTTCATGTTTCTTCTACTTTAGGATTCCTTCAGCACTGAGGGGTATAGTTGATAGAAATATCCTCTTTAGGTCTGGGTGTTCCAAGGTCTCTCCTCTTCTGCATATTGTTTGGCTGTGGATTTTGGTATTTGTTTCCATCTGCTAATGGAGTAAGCTGTTGTAATGATGGCTGAGCAAATAAATTACTGATCTATGAGAATAGCAGAATGTCATTTAAAATGATGCAATGTAACTTTCTGATTGTCTTTGACTTGAGGATTACCTGAGGAAAAAAAATTTAAACTATTCTTGCATTGGGAAATAATCTATTAATACCGTGATGAAATCTTTCCCAATCATAGATAATAGACAGAATATTTGGCCAGGTGATTGTTTTGAAAAATTTTTTCCCTTGAGATGACCTCCTATATTTAAAGAAATTATTTTATAGAGTAAAAACTTACTAAAATGGTTATTTTTCTTTCCTCTTTTTGGACAGTCTCTTAGCTTATATTTGCATTCTTGTATAGTCAGTCATTCTTTCTGTTTAGCTAGCATTTTCTTAAAAGGCACCGTAGCAACATCAAAGGACAGCAATGAAAAGGCAAGCAAGCAGTATGTTGTCATTGTTGTAAATGTGGGAATGCTTGGTGTGTTTTTACTAATGTTGTGCATTTATGTGCATATATATAAAACCAAAACGCATATTATACTATATATACTATTTTAAAAACTCATGTCATCTCTTGAATAAAAACCAAATGAGTGTTTGTTTGTTTTTGTTTTGTTTTGTTTTTTTAGCATTTGAAGCACACAATTAACTGCATGGGAACTATATGTAGACATATATTTATCATTCGTGAAACACTAATGTGTTGATGCATTTTTGAAAATTATACAAAGTATGGATAATGATCTTGTATCAATGTGCTATTTATTAGCATTGCAAACTGCTAGAAATCATTATTTTTAAATATTTCCTCCACTGATGACTGCTTGGGTGATATTTCTCACATCGTGAGATCTTGAAGTTTGGGAAGCAGTTTGCTTTCATTTTGGATATTGGGTGATCCTTATCAATACCCATTTGAGGAAGTTCTGGGTAGAGCAGTTCTGGGGCAAAACTGGTAATAACTACAGTCCCAGTGAAAAGGTTATTTTTCTATTCTTGTTCAAGCCCATATTTTGTAACATAAAACTGTTTGCGTTGTTTTTAATATTTTCATTGAGAGTCCTAAGTAAAAACCCTGGGTTGGAATATGAAAAGAAAGAGCTAAAGTAATGATGGTCTTTGGGAAGGATGTTTTACATATTTTTTTTTTCATTCTTCTCCAAGGACTTCTAAAAGAAATTCAATGGGAATGCAAAAATGAATTAAGTGATTTTTAGTGAAATGCAATATTGCTTTGAAGAAAGTCTTAATTTTTTTTAATTTTATTTTTCTTTTTAGTTACATTTTGTTAACTCTGTGTCCCAGCTGTATCCCGCTCCCTCATTCCCTCTCCAACCCCACACTCCCTCCCTGGTCTCCTCCCTGCCCCTTTCCAAGTCCACTGATAGGGGAGGACCTCCTCCCCTTTCATCTGACCCTGTTTTATCAGGTATCTTCAGGGCTGGCTGCAAAGTCCTCCTCTGTGGCCTAACAGACTGCTCCTCCCCTGGGGGGGGGGTCAAACAGCCTGCCCTTGAGATCCTGTTAGAAATAGTCCGTGTTCCCCTTACTTTGGAAAACTACTTGGTTACTGAGCTACCACGGGCCACATCCGAGCAGAAGTTCTAGGTTATATCCATAGATGGTCCTTGGTTGAGTGTCAGTCTCAGAAAAGACCCTGTGCCCGGATATATTTGGTCCTTGTAGAGCTCCTATCCTTTCCATATCATACTAACTTAGAAAGTCTTTAAATAATGAGCATTTTACACATGCAAATGTTCAACATACTTGTGAAGAAAGTAAAACGAACAAGCCTTGAACTGAATGGACAGTGATGACCTATCTTAGAGTGATTGCCATAAGTGTGTGTGTGTGTGTGTGTGTGTGTGTGTGTGTGTTGGCTTATTTATACTGTTTACATGACCAAAAATCATTTGTAACATGAAAGAGTAAAAAAGAATGTAAGTCTTTCATATATTGTATCCTCTAATTTTTTTTTTTTTTTTTAGGGGAGTCAAGCTAACATAAAATAGCTCTGTTGTTTATATGTTATATTTTACCTATGTATTTCTGTGTATCAATGCTGAATACCATTTGGCTCTTCTGAATATTCTTGGAGTCCACGATGTGTTTTCTAAGCACTGTTTAACAGTTTTAACTTCATAAATTAGTCATTCTGTCAAACAGTTCCATAATTTCAGTTACGCTAGATACTTGTTCTGGCATATACAACTCTCTTCCCTCCTTCATGTGTTAACCAAAAAAAAAAAAAAAAAAAACAGTTCTCTGAGTGGAAACCTATGTAAATAAGCTTAGTATTTAATGTGTATAATTTGTAATACACTAATGTGTGTAATAAATATACTTTTGATGGCAATGACAGACATTCTGTAAAAAGGGATTTTTATGAATATTAGTGTTTTCTAATATAAATTTTGGCATTAGAGTATGTGTATCTGACTAATGACATTCACAGTAGCTTAGCAGTATGGATGCTGTGATCTGTCTCTTTCTTTTCATGTATGTTATACTATGATTTCCTTTCTTTAGTCACCTGTTATACTTTTTACCAGTCCTTATGACAAATGTCAGCTAGCTCTCCTTTGCCTGGTAACTGTGGACTATACTTTTTTTTTTTTTTATATTTGCAATTTAAAGTGTTTCCCACAGTATACACATTCTGAAAGGAAGATCTACAATTTCAGGAAGAAAATAAAGTCATCATTTACTTTTATAAGAACAGCTGTAAATTCTGTTGAAGGAATTGAACTCACTAACGCTGGTTCTGGAGAGAGCCGTTGAAAATGATCATTTTTCTTGTGTGTTGATTTAAATGTCTTATGAAAATACTGCTCTACCAGTACAGTAGAGACCTTTCTATTGAACTCCTCTGGCATCAGCTCATTTGATTCCCACCCAGCAGGCATTGCGAGATCATGCTGTGTATTCATATCCCCAGCTTTGATAATACAGAGGGGAACAGGTAAAGAGTCTCTGTCCAGACAGACATGCTGTTCTTGCCATAAATAGTACTAATAGCTTGGCTTACTTTTTCTTTTAAACTGAATCTGTTTTTAATTCAGCCACATAATCCCAATCTTTAATTCAATTTCATGATTAGCTTGGAGAGTAATATGAGCACATGGATTAACTAGGGAAAGAAATTTTAAAAGTTAGTTAGTTATAAAGCGCCAGTTTTACCAAATAGAATTATGTATCTTATTAAGTGAAGTGTTATCAGGAAACCCATATTCTGAATTTCATGAATGAGGCAGAAATAAATTTTAAAATGTCTATAGTTTCATTATTATGTATTCATGAAACATTGATGTTCCTATGAAATTTGTGCAACATATTTATGTTATCATTTTTCTCTTATGAAATATTAATAAAATTACTGGTATTAGTGTTAGTATTGTGCAGCGAAGTTACACGACATGTTCATAAATTATGCCATACTACTTGTTCCACGTGGGAGATTTTATTAAGGGAAGGGGGAAGAGTCACAGAGATCTTCTCAGGGCAGGGAGAGAAGGGGTTGTCACAGAGACTGTCTCTGGGCAGGGAGAGAGAAGAGAGACAAGAGGAGTAAGAGGAGAGGAGCAAGAGGGAGAGAGGGAGGGGAATGAGGAATAGCAGGAGAGAGAGGGGTGAGAGAGGGAGAGAGAGATAGAGAGAGAGAGAAGAGGTGTTGGAAGTTCTCTTAAAATGTGACCCAAAACATGTGCAGGTGGTTTCAGGTGGTCCACAGGTGGTCCATAGGTGGCCTTACAGAGGCCTGATATCCAGTTTTTCAGGTCCTTTGGGGCTGGGCATAGAGATGCCTGCTTATGGATCCCAACAACTACATTGTTATCAAGGTGGTGGTAGAATAAGTTTTCCAGTAATTAATCTACTTCCCAACTGAGAAAACAAAATGAAAAGCTTTTTATTCATCGTACTGCTTTCATAAGAGGTCAAATAATCAGTAGAGGGACTCTGTATTACATGGCTTTAGCATAAATGGTAAAAGACACATACGTTTATGATGACAGGAGGGAGTTGTTCATTTTCCTCTTCCTTCACAGCAGAAAATGCAGCATACAGAGCCAAGAATGGGGTAAAGATGGTATTTTGCCTTGGGACTCTTTTCTCCAGTGAGACCCATACCAGAGAAATTTAAGCCCTGCCTGAAAACACATACTTTAGGATTATCCTACAGACCTCTGTATAACATGATTATGTTTCAGCATGTAGCATCCTAACTATAACATGAGGACAGCCCTCTTGCATCTCTTCACATCATTATTCCTTTGAGACTGAGATATAAGCAGCATAACAGCAGCTAAATAATCAGGGTTTTAATCATTATTTCAATCAAGGAGAACAATAAATAATAAGATTTTCCAACTGCCAGCATAGGTAAGTAAGGAGACACTGTCCTGCTATTAAGGACAGGCTAAGCAATCCTTAAATAGGGAAGGTCCTAATAACCCTGTTTCCTGTTTGTACTCATGAACAGAGCCTCTGGAGCCAATGGGAGACTTTCAGTTCTGAATAACTCAGCAAGCATAATGTGTGGCTGTTTACAGAAGTTTGGGCAACAGGTCCAACTTCATGTGAAAGATGCCAGCAGAAGCAGGGCTTTTGTGTATTCTGGTGCTATATTGGTTTGGGCAGGATGTAATTTCTAGATGCATCACAGTTTTGTTGTTGTTTTTTGTTTTTTCCAGCCCATCTACCCTTCATCCTAGGCAGCACATCAGTGAAAGAGTTAACTAAGGAAGCTGGTTACCAAGCTCTTTCTTGAAACAGAGGACTGTGGTAGGCTTCTGTCCTATTCCCTGTTTCTCCCTCTTCCAATGTTCATCACTTTTTTCTTTCTCATTGAAGTTTGATCATCTTGTCCAGGGTCCCCCTTCTTGCTTAACTTCTTTAGGTGTACAGATTTTAGTATGTTTATCCTATATTATGTGTCTAATATCCACTTATATGTGAGTATATACCGTGTGTGTCTTTCTGCTTCTGGGATAACTCACTCAGGATGATCTTTTCTAGTTGCTATCATTTGCCTGTAAATTTCATGATTTCCTTGTTTTTAACTGCTGAGTAGTATTCCATTGTGTAAATGTACCACAATTTCTGTATTCATTCCTTCATTGATGGACATCTGGGTTGTTTCCAGATTCACTCTATTTCAAATGAAGTTTCTAACATGTTTGAGCAACTGATATTGTATACTTGAGCATATTTTGGATATATGCCTAGGAGTAGTATAGCTGGATCTTGTGGCAGCACTATTCCTAATACTCTAAGAAAGCACCAGATTGATTTCCAAAATTGTTGTACAAGTTTGCATTCCCACCTTTGAAATATTCTATCCACCAAAGTAGCAAAGCAGATGCTGAGACTCATAGCCAAACTCTGGGCAGAGTGCAGGGAATCTTAGGAAAGAAGGGGGAGATAGAAAGCCCTGGAGGGGACAGGAGCTCCACAAGGAGAGCAACAGAACCAACATATCTGGGCAGAGAGACTTTTTCTGAGACTGATACTCCAACTAAGGAGCATTCATGGCAATAACCTAGAACCCCTGCACAGATGTAGTTCATGGCAGGTCAGTGTCCAAGTGGTTTCCCTAGGAATGGGAACAGGGACTGTCTCTGACATGAACTCAGTGGCTGCCTCTTTGATCACCTCTCTGTGAGGGGGGAGCAGCCTTACCAGTATTCTGACTTTTATTCACAGGAATCCAGTCACAGTCTCAGATATAAGCATATACACTGATGAATGTACACATATATGAAAAGCATGTTTGTAAATATCAAAACATGATGAAGACTAAAGGGCAAATGCATAATATTTTATATTTAGTTATTATGCTTTGGATGTGAATGCTCTACATGTTTCTGTGTTAAAATACTTGGTCTCCAGCAGGTGGCCATGTTTGAGAGATTGAGTAATGTTTAGGTTGGGAGTCATGGCTTGTGGGGGAGGATTCTGGAGATAGGCTTTTATTCAGTGTTACAGCCCAGTAGCCACACTTCTTTCTAGGACTCAACTTTCTAATCTGCAAAGATGTTGAAAAAAAATTTACAAGTCCGATATATCATGGAAGGACCTGTTCTTGTTAAGACACCTTCCTGAAAACAGATGCCAACAACTATCCAAATGTGCATGATTACAATGAAATAATTTACTGTCTGAGGACTCCAGACTGAAAGTAAAAGCATGAGATAAAACACAACAAACAAATGATGTGGAAAATAGAGTAGAGATTATTGCATTTTGCCATATTGAAAAAAAGCCTTAAATCAAAAGAAGTAAATAAAGGGCATAAAGAAAACTATTCTATCATGATATGAGTATAAATTCAGTAAGATGATGTTTGTTGTTACTGTCACTATCATGAGAAGGCTTACATAAACAAGGAAATATAACTGTAACTGAAGGGAGATCATACTGCTGTAACAATAAGTGAATTGTCACCCAACCTTTGGCAATGAGAGATATCCAGAAAGAATCCAACAAGGTTTAATGGCATCCTACACCGCATGACAAAAATTTAAGAAGTAATGAAAATTCTTAATGAAGTATCCTTAAAAGCAAAGAAGAGGAAAATGTCCCCATGTATTTGATGTGGTCAATATATAACTGGTAACAAAACTAAATAAGGAAAAATATAAGTAAAAAAACTTTAGAGTTAAAAACAAATATACATGATGAAGATGGATACAAAATTCCTAAGTATATCAATAATACACAAAGCCTCCTAGGCAATTACAAAGATAATTAGTTAAGCTCAACCCAAAGGTGCAAGGATGTTTCCTATGGAAATTTGTAGATATATTATATACTCCATATTTAAATGCAAATATTAAAATTATATTATTTGATGAAATTCAACATCCCATCATCATAAAGGTCTCTGATTGAAACTCATCCAGAAGGAATTGACCCTAACCTTGTTAAATACCATGTATAAAAATATAACACCTGGTGTTATAATTAATGGAGAAAAGGTGAAAGACCCTTCTCTAAGATTTTTAACAAGACCAGAAAGCTTAATTTCACCATAGTTGTTCAAATTAGTACTGGAACATTGATGTTCATAGGAAGAACTAAGGAAAAGCCTAGAGAGAAAGGCAGAAATCAAACAGTCACTAGCTGTACATAACACGATCTTATATAAAGAATGCCCAAATGGCTCCATTAAACAACTATAAATCGTCTTTGATGAAGAAGTTAAGAGCACACACTAGAAAAGGACAGTAACTTTCAATAAATGATGATAAACACATTGGATAGTTACAACAAGAAGAAATTTCATACTATATGAAAGATACCTCCGAACAGATCAAATATTTTAAAGTTATAACTGAACTTATGAAAACAGCAGACGAACACGTGAAAAATATTTTAGAAACACATATTTCGAAAAATACCTCTAAAATCTAGGAAACAATACCAACAAAGACAGATAGAGTAACAGAAAAGCAAACAGTTTGTACAAACAAAGAAAAAATTGACAGAATGCAAAATCAGATTAAGGAATGGAATAGCATACATATAAAACTATGCCAGACAAGAGACTGATATCTAGGATATCAACTCAACTCAATAGCAAAAAATCTCATAAAAATATCTGGTAAAATATGTAATTTTTCTAGATATTTCTTGAAAGAAAATGTTGAGCTGTTCAATAGATTCTGATAAAAATATTTATCTTTATATTTTGAAAATGAAAAACAAAGCTACCAGGAACTATTACCTCACTTCTATGAAAAATATAAAAGAAAACGCATTTTGACAAGGATATGAAGAAAAAAACATTGTTCTGCATTGAAATTTTCAAGTTGTACGTGGAAATGTGAACAGTCAAAGCCATTTTGGTAAGTACAAAGGTTTCTCAAAAGAATAAAAATACTCTTACGGTGAAACCCAGAGGAGATAAGGGACAAAGCTAAACCTGAGATACAAAGTGAATACATTGTAATAAATAATAATAATAAAGAAAAATAATGGAACTAATACCATCCTTATCTCTTAGTATCTAAGTCACTTAGTATTCAAATTTGATTGTAAAATACAATTTTAAGTATTCAAAATGATACTTGGAGTAAAACGTTAAATTTGTCAATTATATTTTAAACTTTTTTTGGAATTCTTTTTCTTTTATTATTACTATTATCTTTTTTTTTTTTTACAATTTATTCAATTTGTATAAATTGAATACAATTTATAAATTGGCTGTGGACTCCTCCCAATCTCACCTTCCCTCTCTCTTCTCTCCCTGTGCCCCTCCCCTCCCATTGATAGAGGAGTTCCTCCTCCCCTTCTATCTAACCTTAGCCTATCAGGTTTCATCAGCACTAGTTGTTTTCCTTTGTGGCCTGGCAAGGCTGTACCCTCCAGGGAGAAGGGGAGGAGAGAGTCATCTGAGAACCTGCCAATGAGTTCATGCCAGAGACAGTCCCTGATTGCTTACTAGAGAAACAATTTAGAGACTGAGTATATGGACTACATCTGAGCTGGAGTTTTAGGTCCTCTCCATAAAATGTCCTTGTTTGGGTTTTCCTTCAGAGCCCCCAGGGCTAAGGTGTTTTTGGCTCTGTTGGTCTCCTTTTGCAGCTCCTTTCCCCTCCAGGTCTTTCTATCTCCTCCTTCTTTCTTAAAATTTCGTGCATTTTGCCCAAAGTTTGGCTATAAGTCTCAGCCTGTGCTTTGATAACTCGATGAGTAGAGTCTTTCAGAGGCCCTCTGTGGAAGGCTCTTGTCCTGTTCCCTGTCCTTTCCTGCTTCTGATGTCTATAGCGTTTACCCTTCTGAATAAGGATTGAGCATCTTCCGTAGGATTTTCCATGTTGTTTAGCTTCTTTAGGAATATAGATTTTAGTATGATAATTTGTACAGGTAGCTGGAATTAGTATTTTATTAAGGGAAGATGTCAAGCACAGAAAGACAAACATTGAATAATCTCAGTCATGTGGTTTGTAAAAAACTTGCTATCATAAAGGTTAGTTGTAGAGTAATAGCTACTGGACTGGGAAGAGAAGAGCAAAGGGAGGTATCTGCAAAGTTCAATTAACAAGTACTGAATTATACTTCTATGTGAGAAAAGTATTCTGCTATATGTTTTGCACATAAAGGAGACTAAAGATAATAAAAGGGTACATATAATGTATTTGTGTATAATTTATACATTATATGTTCAGCATAAGAAACAGAAACATACATAGATATAATATATAAACATACAATGATGTTACATTAGTGGAGATAAATGCCTTTATCCTGATCTGATCATCACCAATGCTTCTATATCCCAAAACTTGGTAGTTTTTTCATTACAGAGTAATTTTAAAATTTATTTATTATTTACTACAATTTATTCACTTTGTACCCAGTTGTAGCACCCTCCCTCGTCTCCTCCCAGTCCCATTCTCAAGATACCAATTAAAAATATTAAAATAGAAATTTTAAAATCCAGTGTAGTTAAATTATTTTATGATTATTTTCAGATATGCTATTCCTAAATGACATTTGGCACAGGGAGCATGAAATGACTTCTGTTATTATTTAATCATATCTCTTAAATATTTCAGCATAGCATGCACAAAATCTCAAAATTAAAGATGTAGAATGTAAAATCTTTTACTGGGGCTTAAGTGCAATTTAAAATAGCCCTTAACAATTATAAAATCTCTGGTATAGCACTCCAGGGCATAAATATTTTCTGTGCACATCAATAATGAATACTGTTTTCCATCCTCAGTCTCTAAGTAGCAAAAGTTGTAAAGCTGCCATTACATTATTGTATACACCAGCTGAGAGAGCCAAAAGAGTCATTTCTTGGGCTTGAAGGCAGATAAAATAATTCTTAGTAAAAAATACTCTTCTTTTATTTTACACAATTAGCTCTTATTGATATTAAGTGTTGTAATACTGTGGGGGTTTATTTAATATACTAAGCCTGAGGTAGAATGATCTGAGATTCAATTAAGAGATGAATCAACTCAGTGATGAGAGAGGCGCTCTTGATATGTAATACAAACATGAGAAAATGTTCACTTTACTTATTTAGTATTAAGGTTTGTATTTTATTTAAAATTATCGTTATGTAGGAAATCTGTCAGCAAGTTGAGAGACAACCTATAGAATAAGAGAACATAGCAACCCACTGTACGCTAACATCAAGTTCATGCCTAAAATACATAATAATGCCAAGAATGCAATATCAAACAAAGAACAAATGGACTTGGGGCCTGGCATGGGAGGAGAAAAAAAAGGGGGTAGCACAGCTGGACTCAAAGTGGATAAATTTTAATCAATAAAAAATAAAAAATTAAGAAGGAAAAATAGTTTAATTTTAAAATGGGAGATTTAAAAATAGAAATGTTTTGGAATATACTTTACAGACACTAAACAGTAATATACAACAATATGAAAAGAAATTCATTTTCTTTCACAATAACACATATGTAAACTATTTAGACAGTATATAATCATGTAACCATGAATAAGTAAAAGAACTAAAAATGCATAAATTAGTCTATCGCAGATACTAGAGAAAGCAAACAATAATACTGTGTCATATTGCTCTTATTGAAAATCTTGCCTGAAAAATTTATTCCTGGAAGCACACTTACACATTACAGAAGTACCATAGTCGCTGATGAAAACAGCTTAGTCTAAAAGTTAGGGCTCTAGAGAGGCTTCACTTTGATTTTCTTTTCCAGATTCTCTCATCAATCTTAGTGCTTTAAATGTGTGTGCATTTTATATGTGCACATATGCTTTTAGATGATTTGAATGTTTATGTGTCTGGTTTATTCCAGTTTTGAAATATTTTGAGGATTTATTCATATTTTCAACATAGCAATAAATCACTTTGTGTAGTTGCATTAATACAAACTTAATATTAAGACACATTACTTAATCATCTGAATATAGCACAAATGACAAACCATTCCTCTTGATGATAATGAGTATTTTTCCTAGACTAGCCTTTAGGTAGTCTTGTACTTATCTTTTCAGAGATTGCTCAATCTTTTCTGACTAGCTTTGAAACAGTAAACTTTCTAATTGTGCAGTAGATATGTGAGTTGGATCTTAAGTAATCAAACTAAGCTATTTCTTAGTTTTTGTGTATGTTGCTGTTTTGTTAAACATATTATTTACAGTCAAATTGCATACAGGTCTTTTTAAAAATAATAAAACAAGCTAAATAAATCCTTAACACCTAGTACACTTCACTTTATTTTATTATTAACACCGACATTGTTATTTATATCATTGACACTGAAACAATAGAAATGTCACATAAAAATGTGCCCTTTGGGGCTTGAGAGATAGCTCAGTAAGAACTGATTGGCCTGCTCTTTGATCGCCTCCCCCTGAGGGGGGAGCAGCCTTACCAGGCCACAGAAGACAATGATGAGACTTGATAGGATAGAATCAGAGGGAAGGGGAGGAGGACCTCCCTTATCAGGGAATGGGAGAAGAACATGGGTGAGGAAGAGGGAGGGTGGGATTGGGAGAGGATGAGGGAGGGAGGTACAAAGTGAATAAATTGTAATTAATAAAAATAAAAATAATTAAATAATAAGAGTACCTGTTTACCCAAGTGTAGATCCCAGAGGCTACAACAGGCAGCCCACAGTCCTGTGTAACTCCAGCAGATTGGAAATCCCTGACTTGCACAAGCACCTCTACTCAGGTGCACATGTCTACAAGTACACATAAACATCCACAAATAATCAAAACATTACTTTTGAATGTTTTATTGGACATTTATTGCAAGTCTGCTTTCACTAATGTCACAATTAATGTGAAATCACCTTGGCTGTAGATTTTTTAATCATGTCTTGATAAATAAATATTCATGCAACCTCTCTACTAATTGCTGTTTTCATTTGACCAGTTTTAAGCAGAAACATATTACATTACAGATTGAAGTAAAATGTATGTCATATTGTATGTAATGAAACTGAAACTATCACTAAAATCTGAGCAAATTTTATCCAAATTGAAAACCTGTTTTATATGTTTATCTATGCGTTGATAAGATTATTGAAAAATGATGTTCATCCTCCTTTCATTTATTAATATTTATTTATTATTACAGTATATTCACTTTGTGTCCTGTAGGGGAAGAAGAGCTCCTTTCATTTTTGTCTCAATAGTTAATGATGGTAGTAATATCAACCAATATTTACTTAATAATTTTGCTACACTTATTGATTACTTTCAACTCAGCTTGGTCAAACTATATTCTCTATATTTTTATGATGAATTAGTTACATGCAATCTTTGATGAATAGAATTTTGTTGAAATTTGAGCACATGAACTTATATAAATGAATTTATTTTTCAGATACACGCTGTAAAATATTTTGAAAAGTGTATATAACTTTAGGCAGTAATAGTATGCTAGTAAATTTTTTGTGAAAATGAATAACAGATGGACTTTATTTATTTCCTGATTTCTTTAGTGACACATTTTCATCAAACAATGTGTTGTTTAGGTTCCATGAGTTTGTATATTTTACAGGTTCCTTTATTGCTACTGGTACCCAGCTTTTTTCTATTGCTATAAGATAGGGTGCAGGAAGTTACGTGAATTTTCTGGCATCTGGCGATACTTGCTTTGTATTGTAAAATGTGGTCGATTTTGGAGATTTTCCATGGGCTACTGAGAAGAATATATTCTTTGGTCTTTGGGTAGCATCGTTTGTAGATGTTTATTTTGTCTATTTGGTTTATAATGTCATTTAACCCAAACATTCTGTTTAGTTTTTGTAGATGACCTACTTATTGGTTAACATGGATTACTGAAGCCATCAGCTTTCACTGTGCCTGAGTTAATTGTGTTTATTTAATTATTATTTTATTTTTACAATTTATTCACTTTGCATCCAGGTTGTAAAACCCTCCTTCATCACCTCCCAGTCCCACTCTTCCTCTCCTATCCCTGTCTTCTAGTAAACTGATCAAGGAAGTTCTTCTCCCCTACTATCTGACTCTAGCCTATCAGGTCTCATCAGGACTGGCTAGATCCTCTTGCTTTGTGGTCTGGCCAGGTTGCCCCACCAGGGAGAAGTGATCAAGGAGCAGGAAACCAAGTTCATGTTAGAGGCTGTCTCATCTCCCCTTACCAGGGAACCTACAGGTCTATGGGCTACAGCTGAGCAGGGGGTCTAGGTCTTCTCTATGCATGGTCTTTGGTTGATGCATCAGTCTCTGTAGTCCCTCCCTCCAACCAGATCCAGTTATTTTGGCTTTGTTGGTCTCCTGGTAGGGCTCCTGTCCCCTCCAAGCTCTTCTATCTCTCCCTTGAAGAATATGTCTGGTGAAATTGGATGTTCATGTGCTTCATGTATGTGTATGTTAGGACTGTAATATCCTGTTACTAAGTTGTTAATAAACATGTAATCACCTTCCTCATCTTGACTGACTTGTATTAAATTGAAGTATATTTTTCAGATACTAGATTAGTCATACCAGCTTGCTTCTTATTTTTATTTGTTTATTTGTTTCGATTCGTTTACCTTAAAGTGGTTTTTATCATTGGTGGTGAAAGCTGTTTCATAGATTCAGCAAAAAGTTGGATCCTGTTTTCTAGTCTAATTTGCTGGTCTGTGTTTATTGGGAGCTTGAGATTGTTTATCTTTAAAATTATTACTGTAAATTGTGGGGGGGGGGCTGTTGTTGATTCCGTATTTTCTCAGATCCATTTTGGATAAGTGTCACAGTGTTGTTTCTTAGTATCTTTTGACTCCTTGTGTAATGTGTTTATCTTTCTCTTAAGCTGAAAACATACCTTCCACTAGATTACTTAGTGGTCATAAATTCCTTTAATCTGCTCTTATTTTGGAAATTTTTTCTTTCTCGTTCAACTTTAATAAATAATGTTGACGTGTATAATTTTTAGTGATTATAGTTGCACACTTTCGAAAGTTGTCATTAGTGTTTGCAGGTCATTCTGCACTTAAAGTATTCTATAGCATAATAAATTGTTAATTTTGTAAACCTTCCTCTATATTTGACTTGACCTTTCAAATTTATATCTTTTAATGCCCTTTTGTGCTGTGGTTTTAACTATACTTTTCTATGGGTGATTTCTTTCCTTATCTTTTTATCGTTTTGTAGGATTTTGTATGTGGGTGGGCATCTCTTTTTCTTGCTTTGGGGAATTTTATGTAGTTTTCTCACTATCTCGTCTTTGGCATTTTTCTACTTTCTCTATGCATATAATTCAAACTTCATGTCAGTTTTCAGCATCCCAAAGCTTTAAGTGTAGTGCTTTGTGCTAGCAATGGTGGTGGTTTGTTTGTTTGATTTTTGGCTGCTTCTTTGGTTTGTGTTGGTCTTCTTGATGTTGTTTTAAATTTATCATTAAACCTTACTCTTGATCTAATATTATGTTGTTTACCAGATTTCACAGTCTGTTTTCCATATAAGTCATATATTCTATTGGCAAGCTTTTCTTGAGGTTTTGGTTTGGCCTTATTAAGTTTGTATTTCCAGCCTCTTTGAGATTGTTTTCCCAAAATTATTTTATTACTTCATTGAATTATGCTTTTATATTTTGAATTTAATTCCTCATATCAATCAGCTCTTGGTTTTTCTCCTGTTGAAGTACATTACATTTTTTTTTAATTATTTAACATAGTTCTAATTATTCCTTTGACTTCTTTGGAAATTCTTCTTGGTTATTCTCATTAGAGGCCAGTTTTTTGAGATTGGTGATTTTGAAAGGAGGCATGCTGTTACAGTTTTCATACAGTTTTCAGTTGTGTCTATTATGGACTTACATATCTTGAGAGGTTTCTTGAATGAAGCTTTCTTTTAGTTGAGACATGTGCTGTATCAGCAGCAGAGGACAGGTTTGAAAAACAGTTGAGATCTTGTTTTCCCCTGTGATACTGGTTTTGAGGACTGCAGACTCTGTTCCCACTCTTCTTTTGACAGTCCACTACTATCTGTGCTGACAGTCACTAGCCAAGGATCAACACAACCTTGTTCCTCCTATCCTCCACCACTTTCTGGTCTGCCTCTCCATATCCAGATCTCCTACCATGGTTGTCTCAGAAAAGTGGAGCTCCCTTTCCCATCCACAACAGCTCATCAAGTTGCATCAGGACTGAGCATGTCCTCTTCCCCTGTGGCCTAGAAAAGCAGTCTTGCCATGGAGAAGTGATCAAAAAGCTGACAAGTGAGTTCCTGTCAGATGTAGTTACTAGAGTACCCACATGAAGCCTAAGCTGCCCATCTGCTACATTTTTGTATGGAACCTAGGCCCAGTTATTGCATGGCCCTTGTTTGATGTTTTAGTCTCAGCAAGTCCCTCTGGTCCCTGGTTAGTTGGTCTTCTTGTGGAGCTCCTGTCACCTTTAGGTCCTTTTCTTTGTCAATATATCAATTGATTGATCAATTGATCAATCTAGCTAGCTAGCTAGATAGATAGATGACTAACTTTTGAATTTGGACTGTGTATACTTGAATCCATATAAGAAAATATAAGGAATGAAGGCAAAGATGAACTTACATGTAACCATGAAATGAAACAACTCTGAGAAATACAGGTATGGAAATGTGTTCACATGTACTAAATTAAGAAATACCTCCGTAAGATTCATGATATAAGTAGCACTTTTCAGAGTACTAAAAGAAAAAAAAGGGGCTTCTCTCTATAACAGTGTGGTGAATACATATTTAATAAAGGAGGACAGATGATCATCTCAGAAAAGTTTTTATCTATTCTCCTAATTAGGAAGAGTGTTGACTAATAATGTCACAACTTGCCTCTCAAATTAGTGGATATTTTAAAACATAAAACTCATAATGACTTTAATCTTTGGATTAGTTAAATATCATTATACACATTTAAAGCTATTAAGCAATATCAGCATATTATCATTTATTTATAAACTATATGACCAGTTATTGCATATAACTCTAGGCCTCAAATGTAAATCTGATAAAGAAGATAAATTCCCAAATTTAACATATTGAAAAAATTCTGATACAGATAATATCATTTTCATAAGCTCCAAACTACTAATATCTAAGGAACTCATGCATTAAATTTCACTCATGCATGTTGCAGGCTAATAGAACCTGGAATAATAATCCATCAGATATAAATCTATTGCATTTTACTCTTAATCTTAAATCAAAGTGAATACTTATATGAGAACTTTAAAACAAAATCAGTTACATTTGAAAAGAAATAAGCCTAGACAGAGTATGGAAATCCATCAATGTAATCCACCATAAAAACAAACTGAAAAAAATTCACGTGATCATCTCCTTAGATAATGAAAAAGCATTTGACAAAAATCCAACACCTGTTCAAGTTTAAAATTTTAGAGAGATCAGTGATACAAGGCACATAACTAAACACAGGAAAGACAATATACTACAAGCCTATAGCCAACACTAAACTAAGTGGAGAGAAACTTAAAGCAAATCCAATGAAATCAGGGACAAGAGAAAGCTGCCCACTTGAATACTGAGCTACCATGGGCTACATCTGAGCAGAGGTTCTAGCTTATATCCACACATGGTCCTTGGTTGGAGAAACAGTGTCATAGAAGACCACTGTGCCCAAATATATTTGGTCTTTGTGGACCCTAGTAAGGGGAACAGGGCCTGTTTCTGACAGAAAATCAATGGTGGCCTCTATGACCTCCCTCCCCACCCAAGGGAGGAGCAGCCCTTCTAGGCCACAGAGGAGGACTTTGCAGCCAGTTCTGAAGATACCTGATAAACCAGGGTTAGATGAAAGGGAAAGAGGTCCTCCCCTATCAGTGGACTTGGAAAGAGGCAGGGAGGAGATGAGGGAGGGAGGGTGCGATTGGGAAGGAATGAGGGAACGGGATACAGCTGGGATACAAAGTTAATAAACTGTAACTAATAATAAAAAAGAATAAAATAAAAAAGAGAAAGCTGCCCATTATCTCCATATCTCTTCAATATAAGATTTGAAGTTCTTGCTAGAGCAATAAGGCAACTAAAACAGATCAAGGAGATACATATTGGAAAGGAACAGGTCAAAGCATCACTAATCACAGATGATATGGTAGTATACGTAGCGTTCCTAAAAATTCTATTGAGAAGTCCTATAGCTGGTAAGCAGCTTGAGCAAAGTGGCTAGATACAAAATTAACTCAAAAAATTAGTAGCCCTCCTATATTCAAAAGACAGAGTGAGAAAGAAATTAGAAAAATCACAGTTTTCCTTATAGACACACACACACACACACACACACACACATACACACACAAAATAACCATAAAGTATCTTGGTGTAACTCTAACCAAGCAAGTGAAAGACTTGTATGAACAAAACCTCAGGTGTCTAAAGAAAGAAATTGAAGAAGATATCAGAAAATGGAATGATCTCTTATGCTATTGGCCCAGGAAGATCAACATAGTAAAAATGACCATCTTACCAAAAACAATCTACAGATTCAATGCAATACCCATCAAAATACAAACACAATTCTTTACAAACATTGAAAGAAAAATTTTCAAATTTATATGGAAAAACCAAACCAAACCAAACAAAAACAGAATAGCTAAAGCAATACTGTAAAATGACAGATCTTCTGGAGGTATAGTACAGTTGCTCTCAAGCTGTACTATAAAGCAACAATAGTAAAACTGCATGGTTTTGGCATAGAAATAGACTAGTGGGTCAATGAAATTGAATCAGTGACCTAGAAATAAACCCACACAACCACAGATACTGATTTTTGACAAAGGAGCAAAAACCATACAATGGAAAAAAGAGCATCTTCAACAATAGGTGCTGATCTAACTGAATGTCTACATGTAGGATATTGCAAATAGATCCACACATATCACCCTGCACAAAAATAAAGTCCAAGTGGATCAAAGACCTCAACATGAAAACAGACACGCTAAATCTGTTAGAAGAAAACGTGAGGAAGAGCCTTGAACTCATTGGTGTAGGAGACAACTTCCTGAACAGGACACCAACAGCACAGGTTCTAAGATCAACAATTAATAAATGGAATCTCATAAAACTGAAAACCTTCTGCAAAGCAAAGTACACTGTCAATAGAATAATACAACATTCTACAGACTTGGAAAATATCTTCACAAACCCTACATCTGACAGAGGGCTAGTATCAAAAATATATAGAAAGAACTGAAGAAATTAAACATTAACAAACCAAATAATCCAATTAAAGAATGGGGTAGAGAGCTAAACAGAATTCTCAGTAGAAGAATATCTTATCGTGTAGAAGCACTTAAAAAATGCTCAACTTTCTTATTCATCAGGGAAAGGTAAATCAAAATGACTCTGAGATTCCATCTTTCACCTGTCAGAATGGATATGACCCAAACTCATGCTGACAAGGATGTGGAGAAAGGGGAACAATCCTCCACTACTATGGGAGTGAAAACTTGTACCAACACTTTGGAAATTAATCTGGAACTTTTTCAGAAAACTGGGAATAGTGCTACCTCATGACCAAGCTATACCATGCCTGGGCATATACACAAATGTTGCTCCACCATACAACAAGGTCATTTGCTCAGCTATGTTCATAGCAGTTTTATTCATAATACCCAGGTTCTGGAAACAACCTAGATCTCCCTCAACTGAAGAATGGACAAAGAAATTGTGGTACATTTACAAAATGGAATAGTACTCAGCTTTTAAAAACAAGAAAATTATGAAATTTGCAGGCAAATGTCTGTAACTAGAAAAATCATCCTGACTGAGGAAACTCTGAACCAGAAAAACATGCATGGTACATAATTACTTGTAAGCTGATATTAGTCATTTAATATAGGATAATCACATGACAATCCACAGACCCAAAGAAGGTAAGTAACAAGGAGAACCCCAGGGAAGACACTTAATGCTCATTCAGAAGGGCAGATAGAATAGACCCTAGAAGTGGTTGAAGAGAGGGAATAAAACAGGGCTGTCCCCCACACAGCAAGTGGTAACAGAAGATGCTAAGACTCAAAGCCAAATTTGGCAGAATTCAGGGAGTCTTATGGAACAGTGGGCTGGTAGAAGGACCCATAAGGGACAGGAGCTCCATAAGGAGACCAACAAAGCCAGCAAATCTGGGCTCATGGGGGCCTGTAGTGAATTATCTACCAGTCAAGGACCATGGAAGGATAGGACCTAAACTGCTTGCTCAAATGTAACTGATAGGCAGCTCCGTCTCCATGTGGGTACCCACCTAGTAAGGGGAGCAGGAAATATCCCTGGCACGGATTCTGTTGCCTTCTCTATGATTATTATCACGTGGTGGGGTGGTCTTGCCAGGCCACAGGCTGGGGTCAGATGGTAGTGGAGAGGACTCCGCCTTTCTGAGGACTAGGGGAGGGGGCCGGGTAGGAGGAAGAAAGGGTAGGACAGGGAGCAGATGAATGAGAGGCCTACAATTGGGATGTTAAGTGAATAAATTATAAAAAAATAGATTTCAATTAAAAAACCGTGAAAAAGAATGTGAACTAGAAAGACTTTTGTTTTAACAAGTCCGGTTTATAAACAGAGAACTAACAAATTTTAAATGATTATTTCCTGATATAATAATTCTGCTTCTAGGAATTTATCTGTGAAAATAAAAATGTTACTACACAGTTTTTATCTACTGTTATCATTTTAAGCAAAATAAAATATATAGCAAGAATTTTTAAAATTCAGTTATGGTGAACATATACACATATGCAAACACAGACTCATTACCAGTCGTCTATAAAATTCATAGGTATAAGTACAATTATGTGCCAACAAAGAAATGTATGAACTTGACTAAAATAATACAATTTTAAATCAGCAACGGCCATGGATTCTCCCCAAGAAGGATGAATATTTAAATGAATCATGTGTTAGTAATAATTTCAATTTATATTTATTTTATATTTTATGTACACTGTCAAGGATACTATATTTTAAAGTCCCTATTTTAATTCCATTTGCAATTTCTTTTAATCATGTAAAGTGACGAGTTTATGGATTTCTTTTTTTTTTAACTCTTTCTTTCTTTCTTTCTTTCTTTCTTTCTTTCTTTCTTTCTTTCTTTCTTTCTTTCTTTCTTTCTTTCTTTCTTTC
>NW_026596166.1:19185914-19218686 GCF_907164565.1 Psammomys obesus | reverse complement strand
TTCTTTCTTTCTTTCTTTCTTTCTTTCTTTCTTTCTTTCTTTCTTTCCAGTATTAGAGATCAACCCCAGAACCTCATGCATGCTCTTTTTTTTAATTTTATTTTTTTCTTATCAGTTACATTTTATTAACTCTGCATCCCAGCCGTGTCCCGATCCCTCATTCCCTCCCAGTCCCTCCCTCCCTCCCTCATCTCCACCGTGCCCCTTGCCAAGTCCACTGATAGGGGGGAGTTTATGGATTTCAACAGCTAAACTATAGCATTTTTAAGGATATCATTATACTATTTTTATTAATTTTTAAATTGTAATGTTTCCATCAGTTTTTTTGAAAACACATCCATCCATAGTAATTAAAAAGTTTTTTAAAATAGGAGTTTTTAGTAGAATATTTCCTGGTCCCATATATTTCCCTTCTCAATCACTACAAAAACTTACAATTTTCATTAAAAGAATTTCAGGAATTCCTTAAGAAATTTGTGAATTTACTGAAAAAAAGAAACAAACAAACAAAGAAGCCATGTTTCTTTCCAAAAAAAGTAAAATTTCAAACTAACATGGAAAGCCAATGAAACATGCTCCAATAATGAAATTTAAATAATTTACTTTCTTGCACTAGCCAAATGTTTCCTAAATATTCTGGACATAAAAGTTAAAGGAGTATCTTATAAAAGCTGTTAATACCATTCACAAATGATTCTCTAAATATTAAAGACAGCATCTCTCAAATGGTTTCCTATCATATTCCTTAGTTACTACCTTACTTTCTTCTGCTTTATTGAAAATATTGTTGGGGGTGGAAAGATGGCTCAAGAGTTAAACATGCTGTCAACTCTTGCATAGGATCCAGGCTCAACTCTTAGCATTCAAATGGAGGCTCAAACAGTCAGTAATCTGGTTTCAGGGGTCTGATGCCGTCCATAGCGTATCCACAGACATCAAGCTTACATGTGCTGCACAAAAAGACATATATGAAAAAAAAAAAGACATATATGTAGGTAAATCTCCTCTGAATATAAAATAATTATACAATTGATAAAAATATCACTAGCACTTCTATTAGGCTTTTCTAGAGGGACAGAAAACAGAATAAATCTACATAGATATAATATACATGTATGCATATATACATATATGTAATTTAGGATATGTTAAAGGATTTATTGAATCTGACTGTGTAATATGGTCACAATAGTCTTACAACAGATTACTGAAACCTAAGTCTTTCAGAACCAAGAACTCAATAGTTTCTCAGTCTATGAGGGTAGTTACCTCAACAGTCCCAGACTGGTGCAAAGAATGGAGAGTTCCTGCAGAGCTTTTCATTATAAGTCTACACTGTAATCCTGGAAAAGCTAATCTTTATAGGAATGAAGAGATGAGCAGGAGACATAATCATTAAATTACTCCAGAATCAAGAAGAAATACCTAGAAAGAAAAACCAGTCTTCCTTCTACCATACCCTTAGTATCTGGGATGCTACTAAAGATGGTACCCATATCTGGAGTTGGTGTTCCCACATTAATTAATTTAATGAAGTTAATTCACGACAAATGTCCTTATTGACCAGCCTGGTGTAAACAATTTCTCCATTGAAGTTTCTAAATTCTCTAAAATTAAATTCAAGTGATTCTATATTATGGCAAATTGACATTTTTTTAAAATTTTTTATTAATTACACTTTATTCATTTTGTATCCCCCCATAAGCCCCTCCCTCCTCCCCTCCCGATCCCACCCTCCCTCCCCTTTCTGCATGCATGCCACTCCCCAAGTCCACTGATAAGGGAGGTTCTCCTCCTCTTTCTGATCTTAGTCTATCAGTTCTCATCAAAAGTGGCTGCATTGTCCTCTACTGTGGCCTGGTAAGGCTGCTCCCCCCTCAGGGGGAAGTGATCAACGAGCAGGCCAATCAGATTATGTCAGAGGCAGTCCCTCTTCCCATTACTATGTAACCCACTTGGACACTGAACTGCCATGGGCTTAAAAAACAACCTCCAAATTCTAGGCCTTGTGAACTTGACACACAAACATATCACTTTAAGAACTGTAACATTCCACTTATTTCTTCCAGTCTTACATTAATTTAATAAAGTAAAAAGAAATTAATTTAAATTTAACAGATTCTGGAGGTCTAGATTAATCAGTCCTCAAAATACAACAATGAATTTATAATAAACAGCCCTACAGGAACTCTCCAGACCTTTTCACCAAATTTGGCTCATGATTGGTATCTTCTGGTTGCAGATTTGATACTGAGCTCCACCTGTATCCCGGCATTTTTAAAAATAAGTTATTAAGCCATAATTTAGTACCCTCATTTTCTGTCATCAAATTCTGGCCACTTTTTTTTTCCCCCATGGGCCTTCAGGAATGGCTGAAGAAGGAAGCTATTTACAGATCAGCTCATCTTATCTTCTTGATTACTGACTCTTCTGTTGAAATTAACTTTTGAGTCACAGTTACATGAGACATAATTATCTTCATATCCTTTGCCCGTTTGGGTAGATCTATCCACACAGCTTTCCAAATGTCTTTCTCACCAATTTTCCAATCATGTACCTTCCAAGTCCCTGGTCATCCATACAAATCATTTTTATAACATATGAATTAGTATATAACCACACATCTGGCCATTTAATTTTATAAGCAAAATGTGTGGACATGAGCACTGCCAGAAAGTCCCATTAAAAAGCTGTAATGCTGTAGTTGTCTTCTTCGAGCTGGTTCCTAAATAATATTTAAAACCATCTATAAATCAGGCCTTAATGTCTTCCTCAATCAGCCAATCATATAATACGATCCATGAGAACACAGATGGATGCTGAGAGACAGAGGCTTTGTAAGAGGATTAATAACAATAGGAATTTGTATAAATTCTGTTGTAATTTACCTGCTGGGGATCAAGCATGTGCATGCATCCTCAATTTTATGGTGATTTGCTCCTGAACACATCTACGTCTGAGTCATGGTGTTTCAGATAACATCCACTAAAGACGGGTAGCTAAGGTCTCATGGTAACTGTGTAGCCAATCATCAAACTTGTTTCTACTACAGTCCAAGAATTTGATAAGAGCTGTCTCTCAAAGGGAGATATGTTGTCTGTAGAAGACATCAGAGCCTTGCCCAAAAGATTCCCACTGTGATTTATATATGGAGGCCTGCCACAGAACACACACAACATTCCCAAATGCCATTGACACCTTGAATACCATGAGGTCTGCTGAACCATTTGGCCCAAATGACAGAACATGCCACAGAGCGGCTTGAAGCTATCAAAGAGCCTTATTCTTTTTCAGGCCTCAAGTGGGATTCAAGATTTCTGAATCACTTGGTGTATGGGCCAAATATAAAGTGAGGAATATGCTGGCTCCAAAATCTAAGCAGGCCCAAAGAGCATTGTGCTTATTTCCTCATGTTGGTAGGGGCCAGGTACAGAAGCTTATTTTTCATTTTTGAAGGAATTCTCTACATGCCGCATCCCACTGAACTCCTAGAGGTTTCACTGAGCTATACAGTCATTTAATTTTGTTGAGTTTTTTTCTACCCTCTGATACATGTATGCTCTATCAAGAAGTCAAGAGTGTCTGCTATCTCCAACTCATTTGGCCTACCCAGCATAGCATCATTAATATAATGGACTAACTGGGGTTTTTTGTAGAAAATGTAGGTAATCAAGATCCCTTCAAAATCACTTTTGACCCAAGGCTGGGAATTCACATGTTGTTGAAATAGAACTGTTGAGTTACCCTGCACACCTTGTCAGCTGAAAGCTGTTGTTCTTCTGGTCCCTATAGATGGGTCTTGAGGAAAAAAAAAAAGGTGAGATTAATAGCTGCATATGAGGTATCAGGCAATGTTTTAATCGTCTCAAGTTTGGAAACCACATCTGGTACAAGAGCTGCATTTGGACTCATTACTTGATTAAGTTTGCAAAATGCATCTATCACTCTTCATTGTGAGTG
Organism: Psammomys obesus; assembly: GCF_907164565.1. Lineage (NCBI taxonomy): Eukaryota > Metazoa > Chordata > Mammalia > Rodentia > Muridae > Psammomys > Psammomys obesus. The sequence goes on along the minus strand of NW_026596166.1, from coordinate 19,214,726 downwards.
AGATATGATGAGAACCATCAACTCCTGTTCTTACATCTCTCAAGTCCTTGTGGTATTTGTGTTTTGTAACTCTTCCAGAGATGTGATATTATTTGGGGATCATTAATTTTCCTAGGTGTGTCAGTTCTTATTGCTTCCATTTGGTCTTCTCAACCATAAAAATCCTCACTCCACAGGTCAGGGTATCCATGAGAAGATTCTGTAAATTCTTAGTTTGTCTACCTCAAAATTCTGAGAACTACAGGATTAGTTCAGGACAAATAGCCCCCACCAGGGACCAGTCTAGACAAAATGCCATTGGTCACCTGATTTCCAGAAGCCCCTGGTTTAACTGTACAGATACTATGCTTTTGGAGATCTTTCTGGTTGTCAGTGTCAATTTAGAATTAGTTTCTGGTAAGCCCCACAAATCATGATTACTTTTTTCCCCCCAATGTACAGTTATCACAGCCCAAGGTCAAAGGTCTTTCTTGGAAAGGATGAAAGACAGATTAATAGTAAAAGTATTGTAACAGGTCCTTTCTAATGGGAACTTGGTCTTTTCTTCATTCAAGGAGTTCTGGTTCTATAAGAGGCTCACGTCTCAAGATTGGTTGATGGAACATGATTCTCTGTTGCTATGATCAAATATAGCTTTCTTTCACTTACAGTAGAATGTTTGTATGTTTATGAAGATCAAAGAAAACTTAATAGGCTTCTGATCTATTTCTATTTCATTCTGGAAACAGCACCATTAACTAGCAAGTACCAGAGTCAGACTATTATAGACATTCCTTTCCTGTGCTACCCAATGTGATAACCGTGTTTCTCTAGCTATGGTGATTCCTTGCTCTTACGAGTCCCCTGCTACTCAGAGATCAGTCTAAATCCATTAGATTTAGTTCATCCAGCAGTGGTAACATTTCTCATCCTATGGTCTCGCACAAAGAAAACAGCAAAAATAAAATGCTTTGGATGTGCTGATATCTATTCTCATTTTGCATTTAGGAACGGACATTCCACCTGTATTCTTGCATTGTGGAAGAATGGGTTTTAAACAGGAGTACAATCCAGCAATATAACTTCCTGAACCACAAAATCCCTTTATCACTTCTAAGTGAAGTGACACCATCCTCCTCATTTTCTCCTCAAAAGGCTATCTTTCGACAAATACTTAAGCTAACCAATTAAACTGTATGCACCTTATTATAATTCTGTGAACTTCAGTATTAAAACTAAAAATCTCTGCTTAATAGTCCTATATCAAGAGACACAGACTGATCCAGTTTTGTCTATTCAACATTATCACAAACACTTAAAACTCAATTTACACACACCTTCTGCAGAATTCTCCTTGAGTTAATTTGAAAAAAATTTAATTTCTTCAGGGTTATATCTAATCTTCTTCCAGACAAGACTCTACCTTAACTTTCAGAGATTGCTTAACATTGAAGCCTGTTTCAGGTCCAGAAACAATGTATAGACCCTGAAGAAAATCAACATTATCTTGTCTGATGGTTTCTTCACAGAAAGACTTTGCCAAGTCTATAAACAAGTGCATAAGCAAGACTTATATTCACATGGCATGATGTAGAGGGCAATACTACAAGATAAGTTTATTGGGGAATCTATTATTAAGGGAGCAGACACTGTTTTTTTATTTATTTTTATTAATTACAATTTATTCACTTTGTTTCCCAGTTGTAGTCCCTTCCCTCATCCAGTCCCACCCTCCCTCCCTATTCTCTTCCCTTTTCTCTCCCCAGTCCACTGATAGGCTAGGGACAGATAGAAGGGAAGAGAACACTATTTTTTTCATAGACATTGCTCTCAGAATCTAAGACCTCAATTCCTGCAGTCTTGTTTGGGCACTCCCACACATATGCATCTTAAATTATATTATCCTATCATTTTTCCCATCAGTACTTTCTTTTTTTTTGTTTTTTTTTTATTATTTTTATTTTATTCTTATTTTTAGTTACAATTTGTTAACTCTGTGTTTCAGCTGTATCCCGCTCCCTCATTCCCTCCCGCTCCCCAACTCCCTCCCTGGTCTCCTCCCTGCCCCTTTCCAAGTCCACTGATAGGGGAGGACCTCCTCCCCTTTCATTTGACCCTGTTTTATCAGGTATCTTCAAGGCTGGCTGCAAAGTCCTCCTCTGTGGCCTAACAGGACTGCTCCTCCCCTGGGGGGTGGGGGGAGGACAAAGAGCCTGCCCTTGAGATCCTGATAGAAATAGTCCTTGTTCCCCTTGTTTTGGAAAACTACTTGGTTACTGAGCTACCACGGGCCACATCCCAGCAGAAGTTCTATATTATATCCATAGATGGTCCTTGGTTGAGTGTCAGTCTCAGAAAAGGCCCTGTGCCCGGATATATTTGGTACTTGTAGAGCTCCTATCCCTTCCATTTCATACTAACTGCTAACACTCTTCAATGTCGGGAATTAAATTTGGTTTGCAAGTCAGCTAATCATGTAATGAGGGCCTACTTAGATTTGTTTTTCCACAACTTGAGCTCTTTAGCTGTTAAGGAAAAGATTCTCTTCAGGGCACATTTAGAAACCTTTAAATTATTTAAATGCATTTGAAGCTGCTCCATTTTATTGCTGAATTTAGTCTTTCTTTTGTTTCTTTATCCAAAATGTTAAAAGGAACCAGCCAGCATCATGTTCCTATAAATGTTGAAAATTTTATATAGATATTGTCTAAATTCCTTGCTCCTCACACGAAGTGAATCAGGGGCACAAATTCATTTATACTGATAATATTTGTAATAGTTTACCATATATGTTTTTAGTGTTCTCCTGCTACCAATGGAATCTTTATTAACTATAGCCTTCATTAGGTTGGAGACATAGCTACAGCTATCACCAAGACACTCTAGTGCTTGTGTGAGTGTGCGTATGTGTATTTGAAAAAGATGTATGATATAATATGATATGATAGAAAACTTTATTAAACTAACTGAAAAAGCATTAAGAAAGGTCATAAAAAATGCAATACCCTATGTGTGTTATAGTGTAAAATCTCTAAAATAGGACTCCATTCATTAGAACTATAAAACATGAAATGAATTAAACTGACTAAGAAACATAAGGGGAGACATGGCTACATGAAGAGCCTGATAGACACACAATAATTACACCCATATAAAAACAAACAAAGAGCATAAAAACACATAATAAAAAAAAAACTTAGAGACAGGAAAAATGCAAACTAGTATCATTTCTCACTAGTAATGAAGATTCTGATGTAACACTATTTTTTTCCCTGTCAGGTTATCAGAGACTTAAAATATTGCTAATGTCAACAGTAAAGTAAAGAGAGCTGCAAACAATGCTTTTCCCATCTCAACATGACAGTGAGCATGTCTCCTCTTACGTTTCTTAGTCAATTTAATATTATTTTCTCCTGGAGAAAAATTAACACAGTCTACAAAGATTAGGTCACCAATTGCCAAGTCCTTCTGATAATTTATCAGGATGTCTCCATAAGATATTCATTGAAGTATTTTTTTTTTCTTTTTCTTTTTCTTTTTAGTCTTATATCTCAGTTCATGGAATGGCCCTGTATACTTTCAGAAATGAGCTTCTTTTCTCAGCTAAACTTCTTTGGGAGTTCACTTAGTCACACCTAGAGATTTGTGTCTAAGGTGATTCAACATTCAGTCAAGTTAACAACAGCAATCAAACAGCAGAATTATTTATAGATGTGGTAGGCAATTTAATTTATTTAAATAAAATTCCTGATAAATGCCCAATGAAAATATAATTACAGAGGACTTGGGGAGGGGCATGGGTGGAGATGAGGGAGGGGGCTACAGCTGTGATAAAAGGAAATAAACTGTAATTAATAAAAAATAAATAAATTTTAAAATAAAGAAAAAATTGTTTTGATGGTGTTTAATCAGTTTACACAATACAGTTGACACAGTCCAACAGCAGCTCATATCTAAGATGCTGAGAATCAAGGATCCAATAGTTGCTCAATCTATGAGTGTCGGTGTCTGATCAGCCACAACCTGGCACAGAGTCCCAAAGGGTTCTTAGAGAGCCACGAGTCTTCGGTTTCTGCTGAAAGTTCAAGGAAGCTATTTCTAATAACAGAACGTTCAGCAGCAGCAGCAACAACAAGTGGTAAATTAAATGAAAATAGCAGCAATTGGTAGGCCAAGTTAGCTAAAAGGAAAATAATTGTTCGTAGCAGCTTTATTCATAATAGCCAGAACCTAGAAACAACCCAGATGTTCCTCAATGAAGGAATGGATTCAGAAATTGTGGTATATTTACACAATGGAATAGTACTAAGCAATTAAAAACAAGGTAATGATGAAATTTGCAGGCAAATGGTGGGCTCTGGAAAAGATCATCCTGAGTGAGGTATCCCAGAAGCAGAAAGACACTTATAAGTGAATACTAGACCTATAATATAGAATAAACATACTAAAATATGTACACCTGAAGAAGCTAAGCAAGAAGAAGGACTCGGAGTAAGATGATCAGTCCTCAGAAAGACAAATAGGATGGACATTGGAAGAAGGAGAAAATAAGAAAGAGGACAGGAGCCTACCACAAAGGGCCTCTAGAAAGACTCTACCCAGCAGTGTATAAAAGTAGATGCTGAGACTCATAACCAAACTTTGGGAAGAATGCAGGGAATCATATGAAATAAGGGAGAGTTAGTAAGACCAGGAGAGGACAGGAACTCCACAAGGAGAATAACACAACCAAAATATCTGGGTGCAGGGGTCTTTTCTGAGACTGATACTCCAACCAAGGTCCATTCATGGACATAACCTAGAACCTCTGCTCAGATGTAGCCCATGGCAGCTCAGTATCCAACTGTGTTTCCTAGTAAGGGTAACAGGGACTGTCTCTGACATGAATTCAGTGGCTGGCTCTGTGACCGCCCCCTCCCCGAGGGAGGAGCAGCCTTGCCAGGTCACAGAGGAGGACAATGCTGTCTGCTCTGATGAGACCTGATAAGCTCGGGTCAGATGGAAGGGGAGGAAGACCTCTCCTATCAATGGACTTAGAGAGGGGCATGGGAGGAAATGAGGGAAGAAGGGTGTGATTGGAAGGAAATGCAGGAGGGGGCCACAGCTGGGGCTAAAGCAAATAAAATATAATTAATGTAAAAAATAAAAGTTTAATTAAAAAATTGTCATTTTGTTAAATTGCTGGACTGCTACCAGAAGGTACCCTCCACCTTGGGGTGCCTCTTCTAGTATTAATTAATGCAATCAATTCAATTTCCCACAGATTTGTCACAAACCAACTTGATATATTAAAAAAGAAAAAAAAAATATCCAGAAATCAGGCTGCCTGCTCAGATGATTCTATGTTATAGCAAGTTGACATTTAAAACCAACCATTACTGTAGCTTTATCTGATTGTAACTGTTATTTAATCAGATATACGAGCACTGTTAGCAGATGGGAAAACCAAGGTAAATGAATGTTTTCCAAGGTAGTAATTGGCAGAGAACCCTAACTCTTGGTGCAGGTACTCCATTCTAAAACTCGGATTTGACTTTTTTACTTCATTTCCTACAGCCCTGTTGTGTACAACTTTATTTCAGTCTTGTTCAGTGTGATGAAGAAGAGCCCATACCTCAGCTCTTTAGTTTCTGAGGCCACTGAGGTCACTCCTATTTCTCTTTGAGATCAGTGGTTTGCCAATGAATTTCTGAAAGCCTCGTTCTCATTGTGTGTTCCCTATATTTTGTCTATCACAGGAGAAATTACTATTAATTTTAAAGAATCATTTCAGATACCTTTGCTCCTAGTTCTAGTCTAAACAATGTGCTCCTTTACCATGAGACATTGTAAAACACGGCATATGTGTGCCTGTGTTTGTGTATGTGTGTTTTTGTGTGTGTGAATTTCAGTTGGATTTTTGTAGCACAAAGAGAATATGTGGTCTTTGAGAAAATCAGTACATAGCTAGAGAGATGGCTCAGTGGTAAAGAGCACTTTAGACCTCAGAGGACTGGGGTTCAAATCCCAGCATCCACATGGAAGCACACAACTGTCTATAACTTTTAAGACAGGTCACTTTCACATAGATGCACATCCAGGAAAAAAAACAATAAATGCACATAAAATAAAAGTAAATATATATTTTTTAATGAGATAAAATTAGGCCATCCTATCAGTTAATTCCTTACTACATTACATACCATTGACAACAAAATTTGATATTACTTTTGGTTAAAGTGATGAAGAATTCCACTGTTTTTTTTTAAGTTTTTATGTTAATTACATTTTACTCACTTTGTCCCAGCTGTAGCCTCCTCCCTCATTCCCTCCCAATCCCACACTCCCTCCCTCATCTCCTCCCATGCCCCTCTCCAAGTCCACAGATACGGGAGGTCCTTCTCAAGTTCCATCTGACCCTACCCTATCAGATCTCATAAAGAATGACTTCATTGTCTTCCTCTGTGGCCTGGTAAGGCTGTTTCCCAGTCAGGGGAAGGTGATCAAAAAGCAAGGAACTGAGTTCATGTCAGAGACAATTCCCATTAGTAGGGAACCAATTGGAGACTGAGCTGCCATGGGCTATATCTGATCAGAGGTTCTAGGTTATATCCATGTATTGGATTGAGTGTCAGTCTCAGAAAAGACCCCTATGCCCAGATTTCTAGGTTCTCCTTGTGGAGCTCCTGTCCCCTCCAGGTCTTTCTCTCTCCCCTTTGTTTCATAAGATTCCCTGCACTCTGCCCAAAGTTTGGCTATGAGCCTCAGCATCTGCTTTGATACTCTGCTGGGTAGTGTCTTTCAGTAGCCCTCTGTGATAGACCTTTGTCCTGTTCTCCTTTTTTTCCTCTTCCGATGTCCACACCGTTTGCCTTTCAGAGTAAGGATTGATCATCTTACACATGGTCCTCTTTCTTGCTTAGCTTCTTTGGGTGTACAGATTTTACTATGTGTGTATCCTATATTAAATGTCTAATATTTACTTATAAGTGAGTATATACCATGTGTGTTATTCTGCTTCTGGGATACCTCACTCAGGATGATGTTTTCTTGATCGACCATTTGCCTGCAAATTTCATGATTTCCTTGTTTTTAATTTCTAATTTGTATTCCATTGTATAAATGTACCACAATTTCTGTATCCATTCCTCAGCTGAGGGACATCTGGGTTGTTTCCAGGTTCTGGCTATTATGAATAAAGCTACTACTAACATGGTTGAGTTCATGGCCTTGTTCTGTACTTGAGCATATTTTGGATATATGTCTAGGAGTGGTATAGCTCGATCTTGGGGAAGCACTATTCCTCAATTGTCTGAGAAAGTGACAGATTGATTTCTAAAGTGGTTGTACAAGTTTACATTCCCACCAGCAGTGGAGTACATCCTCTCCAGCATGTGTTGCCAATTGAGCCTTTGATCTTAGCCATTCTGATGAGTATAAAGTGAAATCTGAGGGTCATTTTGATTTGCGTTTCTCTGATGACTAAGGACTTGAGCATTTCTTTGAGTGTTTCTCTGCCATTCGATATTCCTCTATTGAGAATTCTCTATTGAGGTCTGTACCCCCCCCTTTTTTTTTAATTGGATTACTTGATTTGTTGCTTTTTAACTTCTTTAGTTCTTATACATACTGGATATTAGACCTCTGTGAGCTATAGGGTTGGTGAAGATTCTTTCCCAGTCTGTAGGCTGTGGTTTGTTCTGATGACAGTGTCCTTTGCTTTACAGAAGCTTTTCAGTTTAACGAGGTCCCATTTCTTGATTGTTGATCTTAGAGCTTGTGCTGTTGGTGTTCTATTCAGGAAGTTGCCTCCTGTGCCAATGAGTTCAAGGCTCTTCCCCATTTTTTTTCTGCAAACAGATTTAGTGTGTCTGGTTTTATGTTGAGCTCTTTCATCCACTTGGACTTGAGTTTTGTGCATAGTGATAAATATGGTTCTATTTGCATTTTTCTACATGAAGATATCCAATTAGACCAGGCATCATTTGTTGAAGATGCTGTTTTTTGTTTTTTGGGTTTTTTGTTTGTTTGTTTGTTTTTTCCATTGAATGGTTTTGGCTTCTTTGTCAAAAATCAAGTATCCGTAGGTGTGTGGGTTTATTTCTCGGTCTTTTAATTGATTCCATTGATCCACTATTCTGTTTCTATGCCAGTATTGTGCTGTTTTTATTAGTATTGCTCTGTAGTATAGCTTGAGATCAGGTATGGTGATACCTCCAGATGATTTGCTGTTGTACAAGATTGTTTTAGCAATTCTGGGTTTTGTTTTTCCATATGAAGTTGAGACTTGTTCTTTCAGGTTCTGTAAAGAATTGTGTTGATATTTTGATTGTATTTGCATTGAATCTGTAGATTGCTTTTGGCTTGGTGTTTATTTTCACTATGTTAATCTTACCAAACCATGAGCATAGGAGATCTTTCCATCTTCTGATCTCTTCTTCAATTTCTTTCTTCAGAGACTTGAAGGCTTTTCACTGTTTAGTATACCAGTAAGTCAACTTCTATAAAAGACTAATTTATAGAAATTATCATTTATCATGTTTACTTTGCAGTTAGTTTTTAATTATTTTTAATTTAATTTTATTTTTATTAATTTCAGTTTATTTACTTTGTATCCCAGCTGTAGCCTCCTCTCCCAAACCCTCCCAATTCCACCCTTTTTTTCTCCTATGCCCCTCTCCCAGTCCAAGGATAATCATACTAAAATCTGTACACATAAGGAAGCTAATCAAGAAGGAGGACCCTAGGTAAGATGTTCAATCTTCATTCAGAAAGTCAAAGGGGAGGGACAAGAGAATAAGGAGAAAACAGGGAACAGGACAGGAGCCTACCACAGAGGTACTCTGAAAGACTCTACCCAGCAAGGTATCAAAACATTTGCTGAGACTCATAACCAAACCTTGGGCAGAGTGCAGGGAAACTCATGAAAGAAAGGAGAGATAGAAAGACCTGATGGGGACAGGAGCTCCACATGGAGAGCAACAGAACCAAAAATTCTGGGTAAAGGAGTCTTTTGTGAGACTGATACTCCAAAAAAGGACCATGCATGGAGATAGCCTAGACCCCCCACACAGATGTAGCCTATGGCAGCTATTTTAAACACAGGTTTTTGGTTTTTTTTTTAGTTAAAGATGGAGCTTCCTTCTAGAGAGTGAGTAGAGAAACAATGACTAAACTATGTCTTTATTTTCACACTCCAGGAGTAAGTGCCTAAATAAAATTGGTGAATAAATGAGACTCGGATTTATGTATTAAGTCAATGAATCTGGCAACAACAACAGCAAAAAGGTTTCCTGAACTGAATATTTTAATCAAAACAAAGAAACCGTCAAGCTACAACAACAACAATAAAATGGAGGCCGTCCTCCATCAGTGGACTAGGGAAGCGGCATTGGGGAAGAAGGAAGGGTGGGTGGTATTGGGAGGAGACACGGGAGGAGCTGCAGATGGGATACAAAGTGAATGAATTGTAATAAATAAAGAAATTAAATAGTTTAAAAGAAGAAAGAAAAGTGCTGTTATTTCAATATCAGTTCCATCCTTTAGTGCTATCATAAGGAAATTAACGTCTTCATGACAGGGTGTTCTAGTACTGTTTACTATATAATATGTGCATTTTCTTTAAGTACCAAAAGAAATAGAACACTGTTTGAATTTTCTATGATTCATTTTCACTTTCATTACTAAAGTATTTTGAAAAGGACAGATTTTTTTTTTTTTGGTCAAATAAATGCATTGTTTTAGTATACTAGTGAGTTACAAAAATATGAAATTAAAGTCACACTGTGAGCCAGTAATCAAAAAAGGAAAGTCCTATGTCTCAAATTCTCCTTCAATGGTATGTATACAATGCCTCAAGGAAAGGACTTTTCCTATTTCCATCTGCTAATGATCCAACTGCATCCCAACAGCCTTTACTGAATAAATCTTTGAAGAACATTCTTGAAATTGTAGCATCATTGTTGTTCCCTAAAGGTTTCCACCATCTTATATTTCATAATGCATCTGATTCATTCTGAAGGGTCTCCAAAAGCTTACATCAGTACTACTCAAAGGTTCAAGTGCAACATTTCCTGTGAATATCACAGCAAAATCATCTGTGAGCTGTTATAGCCATCAAACACTACATGTTTCTGAGATGCCAATCTAGAGTCAGAGTCAACATTTCTATCTCAAAATAAAAGAACAGTAACACAAAAAAGAAAAGATAAATACAAATTGAAATTGGAACCCAACATGGCAAACAATAAAAGATAAAGCTATCTATATCTAGAGGTTTACTATGGTAGAAAAGAGGTATTCAAATTATTGGCCACACTGTCTCTATAACAGTTTATTACAGCCTACATGGTTCATCTCTTCAGCTGGCTCTATTGCCTGAAGTATTCTGTGATGAGTATGAAATGTTCATGGCACTTCTCTTTTTCTCGGTTCGCCATTGAAGCTTTACTTTAACACAACCTCACATCGTGCTATTGGGAATGATCTACAGACATTACAACTATGAAACATACCAGTTGGCCATTTTTACTTTCTTATGTAATCTCAGGGGAAGACACTGTGACCACATAAAGTTCTCATTCTGCGTGCTTACAAAACAGCATCATGAAAATGATAAGATCTTTGACCAGTGTGAGCTAAAGCTGAATCATGTTGAACAATATGTACTAGTTCATTTTTCTGCTATTACAAAACACATAATAAAACAGAAAGGACTTATTTTGGCTTACAGTTTTAGGGATTACAACACAGTACAGCTATTTTGTTTCTCACTTCTCATAAAGTGATCACAGACAAAGAACATGTTTAGGTATTTGTGAACATGATACAACTTTCTTCAGTTCAGAGACCACCCAAGCTGTTCTGAGACAATGGCTTATATATTCTTGTGACTTGAATTAAAAAAAATTCAGGAATCACAGAAGGTACCTTTTAGGTTTGTTGGTAGAAGTTTAATAAATAAAAAATAGAAAGTCTGTGGGGTTCTATATCATTGAAGTTCTCATCTGAGAGTTAAGAGATCAGTAGGTCAATGAGCTAGTTAATTTAGTTGGTCCAACAGGAAAATGTCCAGTGCCTCCTGTCCATTAATTCATACTCCTATATATAACTTCCAGGTTGAAAATAACAAAGAAAGCCTTTTTGCATTCCTGACCTCCAGGAAGGACATCCTCAGAACTGTTACTTTGCCAACTGTGCCCTAAATCATAGTTTCTATTTCTTATTCCCATCATCATCATGATGGACAGATCTATATGACTCACTTTTTTGTACTAGCAAATGTGCTCAGTTACCACTTCCTCCAGCTAGACCCCACTCACCATAATCCCTCCACTTTTTTTCTATTAAAATTTCAGTCATCAGATAAGATCCTACATGTCGTGGGTGGTAAGGATGGATGTAGATTAAATGTTTAAATCCTTCCATGGATTTAACTTTAATGAAATAAAATACATCAGGATATACTCCACAACATGCCCAGAGATGTGTTTTAGACATTGCCATGTGTTCCTCAGTCCAATCCAGTTGACGCTGAATACTGACCATTACAAACTGACAGAATGCCTTGAAATTTTCTCTCCCAGAAAAAAAAAAATCATGTTTTTGTTTGTTTTTCTGTGGTGTGTGTCTTTTTTTTTTTTATAAACAATCCTGCTGTCCAAACTTGACACTCACTGTAGAGTCTGTGTACCATGCTGTCTCACCTTATTTGACTTGATACTCACAGAAGAGTCCACGTTGGCCTGTAGCAGTCCTCATGTCCTCAGTCCAAGTTACTGGAGTGCTGGGTTAATAGGTAGGCATACGTTATTATACCCAGCCTCAATTCTCCCTACTATTAAGTATCTGAAAAGGTCTCCGATACAATGTAATTAAAATATTTGGTCTGATGACACAATGATCGGCCTTGCAGCTCCAAACACTATCTTTCGTTTCATCTGAAAGCTCAAAACCTTTGCATTTTCTATATACATTCCTACTTTCTTACTAATATTTTTGGCTGACTTATTCCTCACCAAATATTTGATCTTTTCTTAATTCTTGCTAAAATTTCTGTTTTTTTTCTTTTTCTTTTCTTTCCTTCTTTTATTGTTTTTTGTTTCTTTGTTTTTGAGACAGGGTTTATCTGTATAGTACTGGCTGTCCTGGAACTCACTCTGTAGACCAGCCTGGCCTAGAATTCGCAAAGACCTGCCTTCCTCAGCCTCCCAAGTGGTAGGATTAAAGTCGTGCACCAACACCACCTGGCTAGCTCAAAATTATTTTAATGTTTTTCTGAAAAACAAACCAAAGGTTCTTTGACAACATTAGACAAACTGTAATGAATGGTCCCACACCTTGTCCTATTTTGCACTTTATCCTGTTACTGTGATAAAATACCAAAAACTGTGTTCTTATAAATAAATGTTTTTGGATTTGTTCATTACAACTGCTGAGGATGTTAGATGGGAAGGACAGAGCTTGCAAAGCAGAGTAAATGCCTTATGTCACAAAATAGGAAGCAAAAATGAAAAGGCTATGAGTCTCAGCATCTGCAATGATACACTGCTGGGTAGAGTCTTTCAGCGGCCCTCTGTGGTAGGTTCCTGTCCTTTTTCCTGTTTTTTCATTCTTCCAATGTCTGTCCTGTTTGCCTTTCTTAGTGAGGATCAAAGCAGATTACTGAGACTCAAACTTTGGGCAGGGTGCAGGGAATGTTATGAAAGAAGGGAGAGATAGAAAGACCTGGAGAGGAAAGGAGCTCCACAAGGAGATCAACAGAACCAAAATATCTGGGCATAGGGGTCTTTTCTGAGACTGATAGTCCAACCAAGGACAATTTATGGATATAACCTAAAACCTCTGCTCAGATGTAGCCCAGTGTCCAAATGGGTACCCTAGTAAGGGGAACAAGGACTGTCTCTGACATCAACTCAGTGGCTGACTCTTTGCCCACCTCCAGCTTAGGAGGGAGCAGCCTTGTCAGGCCACAGAGGAGGACAATGTAACCATCCCTGATGAGACCTGATAAGCTAGGGTCAGATGGAAGGGGAAGAGGACCTCCCTTATCACTTCACTTGGAGAGGAGCATGGGAGGAGATGAGGGAGGGAGGGTAGGATTAGGAACAGATGGGAGAGGGAGCTACAGCTGGGATACAAAGTGAATAAACTGTAATTAATATAAAAAAACAGAAATTTAATTAAAAAATATGAAGACTATATCCTTACAGTTCCCTTCAAAGGTAAAGACCTTTTGACTTAAGTCGATCCAACTAGGCTGTACTTCCTGAAGTTTCTACCCTCTGGAGAGCTCCATGCTGAAAATTAGTCAATAGAAAATGGACTTTTGTGGAGAACACATCATTACATGACATCTCATATGGCCCTCCTTATTAGCAGGATTCATCCCAGTGAATACTTCCAGTGCCATTTTCCCTGTGACCTCTCACTGTTATCATGTCATTCCCTGGACCTTGTGTTTACAGTGCAATGTTAAAAACTTGTCCTCTGTCTTTAGAAAATGCCTTCTCCACACCACAGCCAAATTTCCAAATTACTGTTCCTCTCTCTGGAAACAATTCATAGTTCTGTTACTCCTCCTACATTGTAATGTTGTCACCTCAGAAGAAAATAGAACTGGAGATGAGTTACTAAAATATTTTGGGATGACAACAGCTACCAAAGCTATAGCTTTGGTAAAAAAAGCTATAGCTTATAGTAAAAACTTGGCTGGAAAAACTGTCCATTTATTGACATTATACTTAGTAGCATTGAATAAGTTATTAAAATTTGTGTTTAGTGAGAACTTTTTCACCTATCCAGACCCCATTAGGGTAATTCACAGAACTGCAAAGTTTCATTAAAAAAAAAAATTTGTAATCCACTCTGTTTACTGCTCTAAAGAACTGTTATCCTGATGCATAGTATTCTGGGTGTGCCTACTGTCTGTGATAAAATTGTGAAAACTGCCTCCTGTGTACGGATGCTGTCATACAGCATCACATGAAACAATACAGTTAAAAATATATTCTCACCAGGAACTTTTCAGAGCAGACTCAGAATATTAACATTTGAATTACACTCTGGAAAACTTACTATTCAGTTTATGTGGAAAGTGCTTTAAATATGATTACTGCAAAAATGGCATACATAAGCTGATTTAAAAGCCAATTTTCACTTTAAATATAGCAGTGCAAAGCTCAGCTTTGGATGACACTACATATGGTGTTTAGATCTATGCTTAAAATGCTCCTACAAGGTTCTTCAGTGAGGAAACACAAGTTGATTAAAAAAAATGAAAGCATGTTGGAGGAACTTTTTTACATAAATAAGACTACGGAAAGGGCATGGGGGAGAAGTGGGAGAATGGGTGAGACTGAGAGGAGACAAGGCAGGGAGCTGCAGCTGGGATACAAAATGAATGAATTGTATTAAATATATAAATGTAATTAAATAAAAATATTAAAACTGAAAAAAATAAAGAGGTACATCTGTTTCACATAGAAATTTATGGTGGTTGGTTTTTTTCTGAAGCAGTTCAAAACAAGGTTTATTTTATAAAATAATTTTTTGGTTTAATTTTTATACAAATTGAGTACTATGGTAAAGCTGATTTAACAAAATCAAGTTACATGACATAGCTTGTTTATTAGAACTGTATACTTTTTAATCTAAGCATTTTAGTCTCTGGTCTTTCCCAACTGCAAATAAAACAATCTTATTTGCTCTAATGCATTTTTAAAAAGTCAGAATTGGGCTGCTTTATTAAAAACCAGGTTTCAACATGTTAATCGATAATTTGAAATAGTGGGAATCATGGTGGTTTTGCTGTAAGTAACTGCAGATAAAGAAAGAGCTTTGGGAAAGCCATGTATCTTTTCACTCCAGGCTAGTTTGTACTGCATCTTTTCTACTGGGAGACATAGCATCTATATTTGTAATCTCTTGTATTACTTCTTATTCTAAATAATGATAATTAATATATCATTCTTTTTACTTCTCATTATATATCATTGCCAGTATAATCCTGTTGTTAATACACTCTAAGCAAGAACAATTTCAGTCTCTGAGGTAGAGTATTGATATTGTGTTCAATTGAATCTGTCCTTATTTTACACTCAAGTCATCAGTACCATCAAAAAGAATGCAAACTTCTAATAATCAATCGGAAATATGATTTCAATATGTCATGACACATTCTGGTTTCATTTGTTCACAACTAAATGTGTGCTGCATCCTTAATGTAAAGAACTTAAAAAGAAAAAAAAAAAACTATAGCTAGTCAAACATACTAATTTTTTCAATCACTGAGACTCAGTATTTTGGTATAAAAATCTTTCTTATTTCTTAGAATTCTTTTACACACATTTTTTTTTTTACCTTAGCTCTGTAGTCATTGTATTTTCCTTGAAAAACAATATTTCAGATTAACAATAATTTTCACTATTAAGTTGTAACCGCCTTGCCTGCACTACATTTATTTTAATTCAAAGATTTCCAGAAAGATCAACACCAACTTCTTTTTGTTTCTTACTGCCTGTTTGGGCTGCATTGAGCGATGGCAACAAGAGATCCTCTTAAGAGTTTGAACTTGGCTCATGTGACTTTCAATGTTGCAATGGGAATCACAAGTTTTATGCCCATTCACATATTCTAGCCAGTTTCTTTAAAAGTGATTCAAAATGAAAAGTTTTGTTGTGTTGATTGCGCCTTTCCCTGACACGCAATAATTACTGAGTTTTCTTTTGCTAAGCTGTGCCATTTTTGAATAATTATGTATGTTAAAACTCAGTTTGTCAAGCTTAGTGGCAATTTCTCTTATCCATAGAGCTGTCGTTCTGGCCCAGTTTTGAGTTTACTTTATCTTTGTATTTAATAAAGCAACACTAGAATGCTTTTGAGTGACATCTCAAACAACCTTTATGTAAAGGGATTTTTTTGAAAACAACAAAACATTAAAACTATATACTTGAGACGGTGGAAGAAAAGAAAATTCAAACTCCTGACCTCAAAAGAACAGTTTAGTCTTTCAGAATCTTAGTATTGTTGAGAAGGCTAGATGAGTTTATGAATGGGAGAATGAATAATTTTTTTTTTTTGGCTTGGTTTGGTTTGTTGTGGTTATCATTTTTATGGAGACAGTCAAAGAGGACTGGTTTGCTGAAATGAGCCTATTATCATATAACCTTTAATTACTGCTTTAAGTCACCTTCACTGTCAATGAAGCAAAAGCAATCAAGCAATGTGCATTCATCTCTATCTATATATCTGCAGTCATCTGTCCATCAAGGATCTTCACACAACAAATGCAGTAGTACATAACTTGGTTAAGTTGGACATGTGAAAGACTTATAAAATTCTACAGAGGATCACATATTCTCCATTTAAACCCAATGATCATGAAATGTTTCACAGAGAACATATTTTATCTAGAATGATAAATATTTTATCTATTCACTCCTAGAATGAATGGCCTTTTCAAAGATAAACTTTTAGAAAAGGCATTCTAGATGGATGGAGGAGATAGCCTGAGGAAAAGCATGACTTCAAGTCCTAAAACTGATTTGACTTAAACACATACAGTGGCATATGGTTTATTAAATAACCTAGGGGCATGTTTTCAAGAGCTTTGATTATCAAGCTATATCTAGATTTACTCTGCAATAATCTAGGTGATGGAGGAGATTTAGAAGCAGTAGAATGACAAGAAAATATATTTGGAAATAGGTAATAAGCCTTACTGCACTGTATTTTGTTTAAACTGGATTTTGTATAGCATCAGTTACTCTTTACATTGAAATAATATTTTTTCTTTTGCCTTTTCTATTTTAAGCTGTAGGTAGCACATGAGGACAGTAGTCTTTGTAAGTTGAGCTAATACAATTTTTAAATGTGTGTGTACTATGTTGTAGACAAGTATTTTAACTGCCTAGCATTTCACCCAAATCCACAGCTTTAAAAAAAATCACTCCAAAATGACTGATTTTTGTTTTATAAGCTCTTGCCTACTGCTAGTAATCTGAAAAACATTCCCATGTATGTTAAAATAAAATTCTGATTCACATAAAACAATCCAAACAGAACTTCAATAGAATAGATATTTTCATTGTAAATCCTCTTTACTTCTAAGAATATCATCAACAACATAATTATTTTTTGAAAGTGTTTGTCAGTATAGACTTTTTTCACAGGATATAGTGACTTGGGAAGCAGTAGTTAGAAATTGTATTCCATTAGTAATAGATTAGACATAAACTATTAACCTCTGTCCCATCTTTTGCATTTCTGTCTACATATGTCTAAATAATTCATTCTGCCCAGAAGAGAGTTTCTCTTCACATAAAGTATTAAACAGTTATATTAAAATTAGGCTTTTATTTTAATATAAGTGAGGAATTAAACATATAAGATCTTTCAGGAGAGGAATGTGTTAGGTGTGCATGAAGGTGGTCTAAGTGATTTTGTAACAAATCACTAAAAGTATTTTCTTATAAACATATTATTAAAATGAAGATACTGAATGTAAAATTCTTGAACATGTTTTATCCATCACACAATGCAGCAGGTACTGGAGATACAATTTTAACTAACATTTTGTCCTTTCCCTCAAAGAACTAAAACTTTCATAGAGACATGCCACTGAGGAAGACAATGCAGCCAGTGTTGATGAGTGAAACCTGATAGGCTAAGATTAGATGGAAGGGGAGGAGGAGCTACCCTATCAGTGCACTGGGGGAGGAGCCTGGAAAGAATAAAAGGAGGGAGGGAGGAGTTGGGAGGGGCCAAGGGAGGGGGCTACAACTGGGATACAAAGTGAATAAGTTGTAATAATAAAAATAAATAAATAAATCATACATAAAATAAGAATGAGCACTTAGAAAGTGTGTGGCAGTTGTATACATTGTTTCTAACAAAGTTTTCTGAACATAATTTGAATAACTAACATAGGGAGGCATGGGAATCTTTTCTTTTCCTGCTAATAGCTGTTCTAAGTATTCTGAAATTCTTCCCAAAACTTATTTAATTAACTTTTAGAGGTGACTGGAGATAAAGCCTAGGCTATAGGCATGCCACACCTGTATTCTCTCACTGAGCTACATCTCCAAACTCTTTCCAAATTATTCATGGCTAATAACGGTTAACTTTAATGAACACTTACTGTGTTCAAATCCCTATAGAAAGACCCCCTGTGAAGTGTTTTGTGTCATAATTTACCAAGAAGGTTTTTCTTATTCTTCTTAAATTAATGAATCAAGGAAGAAAGATTGCAGAAATGTCCAGTGCCGCATATCTTTCGCTGATAATATCCTGCTTCAATACGGCTCAATTAATGGAGCTCGTAATACACAGTTTGAACTGATTTAATTATACTGTTTCCTTGGAAACAGAATCATAACAGATGGCATTGATTTTATTTTCAATGAGGTTAAAAAAAAAGTAGGGGAAGTAGGCACATAAAACCACGTAACCCATAGAAACTAGTGTTTATATGGACTCTTGTCTTGAAGTATATATAATATTTATTAGATGTCAAATAAAATAATTTCTTTAGTACTATTCTTTGAAATTCCAATTCTTCTGCATGTAGAGTAAACTTATAAGTCATTTTAATACATTAATTCTTATATCCAAAGTGATAAATATACTCTGAATATGGTGTAAAAATATATACATATACAAACTTCACTCATTCAACTTAAACCTTTAATTTGTACAATGATTCAGAAATACATTGTTATATAATCTCTCAAATGCTCTAGTACAGATCCCTAAAATTGGATGTGGGAAGGTAAGAAAATAGAAATTACACTTAGTGACAGTACTATGAAGACAGGAACAGAAATGAAATGTAAGGATTGAAAATTATTCCCTTTTGGATTTTGTCAAATGTTTTTTCAGCATCTAGGGAGATTATCATGTTTTTTTTTTTTCTCTCAGTTTGTTAATATGGTAGATCACATTGATGGATTTCCATATATTGAACCACCCCTGCATACCTGGGATGAAGCCTACTTGGTCATAGTGGATGATATCTTTGATGTAATCTTGTATTCGGTTTGCAAGTATTTTATTGAATATTTTTGCATCAATGTTCATAAGGGAGATTGGCCTGAAATTCTCTTTCTTTGTTGGGTTTTTGTGAGGTTTAGGTACAAAGGTGACTGTGGCTTTATAGAATGAGTTTGGTAGTGTTCCTTCTGTTTCTATTTTGTGGAATAGTTTGAAGAGAACTGAAGTTAGCTCTTCGTTGAAGGTCTGGTAGAATTCTGCACTGAAAACATCTGGTCCTGGGGATTTTTTTTTCTTTTTTTTTGGATGGGAGACTTTTGATGACCGCTTCTATTTCCTTGAGGGATGTAGGATATTTAATTGATTTACCTGGTCCTGATTCAGCTTTGGTAAGTCAAATCAATCAAGAAAATTGTCCATTTCATTTAGACTTTCAAATTTTGTGGCATATAGACTTTTGAAGTAAGTTCTAATGAGTGTTTGGATTTCCTCAGTGTCTGTAGTTATGTCCCCCTTTTCATTTCTGATTTTGTTGATTTGGATGGTGTCTCTCTGCGTTTTAGTTAGCTTGGCTAAGGGTTTGTCTATCTTGTTGATTTTCTCAAAGAACCAGCTATTGGTTTCATTGATTCTTTGAACTGTTTTATTTGTTTCTAATTGATTGATTTCAGCCCTGAGTTTGATTATTTCTAACCGTCTATTCCTTTTTGGTGTATCTGCTTCTTCTTTTTCTAGGGTTTTTTTTTTCTTTTTTTTTTTTAATTTTATTTTTTTCTTATCAGTTACATTTTATTAACTTTGTATCCCAGACGTGTCCTGATCACTCATTCCCTCCCAGTCCCTCTCTCCCTCCCTCATCTCCACTGTGCCCCTTGCCAAGTCCACTGATAGGGGGGACCTCCTCCCCATTCATCTGATCCTGTTTTATCAGGTATCTTCACGACTGGCTGCAAAGCTCTCCTCTGTGGCCTAACAGGACTGCTCCTCCCTTGGGGGGGTGGGGAGGCCAAAGAGCCAGTCATTGAGTTCCTGTTAGAGATAGTCCTTGTTCCCCTCACTATGGGAAACCAATTGGTTACTGAGATACCACGGGCTACATCTGAGCAGAGGTTCTAGGTTATATCCATACATAGTCCCTGATTGAATGTCAGTCTCTGAAAAGACCCTGTGCCCAGATATATTTGGTCCTTGTGGAGCTCCTATCCTTTCCCCATCAGACTAACTCCCCTTCTTTCTTATGATTCCCTGTACACTGCCAAAGGTTTGGTCATGAGTCTTTGCTTTGAAAACACTGCTAGTTAGTCTTTCAAATGCGCTCAGTAGACTCCTGTCATAAGTTCAATGCACATCCCATCTGTCTTTCTAAACGAGGATTGATCATCTTACTCCATGTCCGCTCTCTTGATTATCTTTCTTAAGTGTACAGATTTCATTATGTTTATCACATCTTATAGGTCTATATAAGTGAGTATATACCGTGTTTGTCTTTCTCCTTCTGGGATATTTCACTCAGGATGATCTTTTCTAGATCCCACCATTTGCCTGCAAATTTCATGATTTTCTCCTTTCTGATTGCTGAATAGTATTCCATTGTGTAAAAATACCACAATTTCTGTACCCATTTCTTCGTTGATGGACATCTGGGTTGTTTCCAGGTTCTGCCTATTACAAATAAAGCTGCTACAAACATGGTTTAGCAAATATCCCTTTTGTGTACTTGAGCAAACTTTGGGTATATACCTAGCAGTAGTATAGTTGGGTCTTGAGGAAGCACTATTCCTAATTGTCTTAGAAAGCGCCAGGTAGGTTTCAAGAGTGGTTGTACGAGTTTACATTCCCACCAGCAGTGGAGGAGGGTTCCCCTTTCTCCACAACCTCTCCAGCATGTGTTGTCACTTGAGTTTTTCATCTTGGCCTTTCTGATGGGTGTAAGGTGATATCTCAAGGTCGTTTTGATTTGCATTTCCCTGATGGCTAATGAGGATGAGCATTTCTTTAAGTGTTTCTCTGCCATTCGATATTCCTCTACAGAGAATTCTTTGTTTAGCTCTGTTCCCCCTTTTTTAAGTGGATTTCTTGGTTTGCTGCTTTTCAGCTTCTTTAGTTCTTTGTATATACTCGATATTAGTCCTCTGTCAGATAAAGGGTTAGTGAAGATTCTTTCCCAATCTGTAGGCAGTTGTTTTGTTTTGATGACAGTGTCCTTTGCTTTACAGAAGCTTTTCAGTTTCATGAGGTCCCATTTATTGATTGTTGCTCTTAGAGCCTGTGCTGT
Organism: Psammomys obesus; assembly: GCF_907164565.1. Taxonomy (NCBI): domain Eukaryota; kingdom Metazoa; phylum Chordata; class Mammalia; order Rodentia; family Muridae; genus Psammomys; species Psammomys obesus. The sequence continues at coordinate 19,193,503 of NW_026596166.1, read as the reverse complement.
TGGTGTTCTGTTCAGGAAGTTGTTTCCTGTGCCAATGAGTTCTAGGCTGTTCCACACTTTTTCTAGGGTTTTTAAGTGAGCCATTAAGTTGCTTGAATGAGCTGTCTCAAATTTCTTCTTGAAGGCACTTAGTCCTATGAACTTTCCTCTTAGCACTGCATTCATTGTGGCCCACAAGTTTGGGTATGTTGTGTCTTCATTTTCATTGAGTTAGGAAGACTTTAATTTCTTTATTTTTTCCCCAACCCAGCTGTCATTTAGTAGCAAGTTGTTCAGTTTCCATGTGTATGTAGGCAGCTTTATTTGTAATAGCCAGAAGCTGGAAACAGCCCAGATGCACCTCAATTGAAGAATGGATGCAGAAATTGTGGTACATCTACACAATGGAGTATTACTCAGCAATGAAAAATACGGAAATCATGAAATTTGCAGGTAAATGGTGGAACTTGGAAAGCATAATCCTGAGTGAGCTATCCCAGAAGCAGAAAGACACACATGGTATATACTCACTCGTATAGACATATAACAGGATAAATCTACTAAAATCTGTACATCTAAAGAAACTAATCAAGAGAGACAACCCTGACTAAAATGCTCAAACCCCATCCGGAAAGGCATAGATGATGGACATCAGAAGAAGAAAAAAAAAGGAAACAAGGTAGGAACATGCCACAGAGGACCTCTGAATGGTTCTGCCCTGCAGACTATCAAAGCAGAAGCTGAGACTTATGGCCAAATGTTGGGCAGAGTGCAAGGAATCTTATGTAAGAAGTGGGAAATAGTAAGATCTGGAGAGAACAGGAACTCTACAAGGAGAGCAACAGAACCAGAAAATTTGAACACAGGGTTCTTCCTAGAAACTCATACTCCAACCAAGTACCAGCCATGGAGATAACCTAGAACCCCTGCACAGATGTAGGCCATGGCAGTTCAGTGTCCAAGTGGGTTACATAGTAATGGGAAGAGGGATTGCCTCTGACATAATCTGATTGGCCTGCTCTTTGATCACCTCCCCCTGATGGGAGAGCAGCCTTACCAAGCCAAAGAAGATGACAATGCACCCACTCCTGATATGATCTGATAGACTAAGATCAGAAGGAAGGAGAGGAGGACCTCCCATATCAGTGGACTTGAGGAGGGGCATGCCATGAGTAAAGGAGAGGGGGGGGAGGGTAGGACCGGGAGGTGAGGAGGGAGAGACTTATGGAGGGATACAAAGTGAATCAAGTGTAATTAATAAAATAAAATAAAAATTAAATAAATAAATAAATAAATAAGAAAATTAGTCACTGGTAAATGTAGCTTTTTTTTTTTTTTTTTTTTAAACATAATCTTACTGAGTATCTCTGGCTGGATTGAAATTTGCAATCCTAAACCAGACTGACTGAAAAATGTTCAGTACGTTTTTAATTGAAATTTTATTTTTATTAATTACAGTTTATTCACTTTGTATCCTATCTGTAGCCTCCTCCCTTACTCCCTCTCAAACCCACTCTCCCTCCCTCTTCTCGTATTCCCCTCCCTAAGTCCAATGATAGTGGAGGTCTTCCTCTCTTTCCATTTGATCCTAGTCTATCAGGCCTCATCAGGACTGGCTTCATTTTCTTCCTCTGTGGACTAGTAAGGCTGCTCACCCCTCAGGTGGAGGTGATCAATGAAACAGCCACTGAGTTCATGTCAGAGACAGTCAATATTTCTGTTACTAGGGAACCCGCTTGGACACTGAGCTGCCGTGGGCAACATCTGTGCAGGGGTTCTAGGCTATCTCCATGCATGGTTCTTGTTTGGAGACTCAGTCTCACAGAAGACCCTTGTGCCCAGATTTTTGGTTCTGTTGCTCTGCTTGTAGAGCTCCTGAGTGAGGTATCCCAGAACCTGAAAGACACACATGGCATACACTCACTTATAAGTGGATATTAGATGTATAATATAGGCTAATCATACTAAATTCTGTTTACCTAAAGAAAATAATTAAGAAGGAAGACCCTGGGTAAAATGCTCAATCTTCATTTAGAAAGGCAAACAGGACAGACATCAAAAGAGGGGAAAAAAACAGGGAACAGGACAGAAGCCTACCACAGAGGGACTCTGAAAGACTACCCGGCAGTATATCAAAACAGATGCTGAGACTCATAGCCATATTTTGGGCAGAGTGCAGGGAATCTTATGAAAGAAAAAGGAGATAGAATGTTCAGCATTTCTGAGTGCCTCTGTCATGGTTGCTTATGTGCATTGCAGACATCTACCCCACCCTGCTGAAAGGACCTGGCTCTACTGTAAATAAATAAAAAAAAAAACAAAAACAGAAAAAAGAAGGCAAAGGCAATGCGGCCCCAAATACTGTAGCCTAGTCAGAATCTAAACAGTAGCATTTAGAAAATTCAAAAAGCAATTTTAAGTTTGTTTTATTAAATATATGTGTAACCACTCTGAGCTTAAGAAACGACACCATAAATTTTCCATACATTGTGTCACAATTCAGCTAAAGAAAGATGAAGCAAAGTAGAAGGAACAACGAAAAGAACCCCAAAACAAGTACACCAAGTTCATGGATGGGCTGCAGGATTGCTCTGGGTAGTCTCCCTGTTTGCTTACTGTCTTTGTGAGCTCTCTGCCACTCTCTCCAAACACACCAGAGGGAGATCACCTCTTAACAGTGTCATCAAAGGTGTTTCTTCTCTTGCAAAGACCAGTATATACATTCTCCAATTGCCTGATTCTAAACAACAAAATGATACCACCTGGCTATAACTGGCCAGATTTTTCCTGTCTCCTGACAAGGTTGTGTTCTTATCTTCATTGCCACTGGGCTCACACAGGGCTAACTATCATTTTCTGTCATAATTCATTTTTAAAACTCTTTTTTTTTTTTTTAGTGTTCCACAGCTTGGACAACTCTAAAGTGTAATGAAGCAAAACAACAAAGAAGATTCTCTTTTGTTCAGAAAGCTCCTCTAATCTTTGTACTTTTGGTCTTCCCCCCATAAGCAATTGGTTTCCCATAGTAAGGGGAACAAGGACTACTTCTAACAGGAACTCAAGGGCAGGCTCTTTGACCTCCCCACCCCCCAAGGGAGGAGCAGTCCTTTTAGGCCACAGAGGAGGGCTTTGCAGCCAGTCCTGAAGATACCTGATAAAACAGGGTCAGATGAATGGGGAGGAGGCCCCCCCTATCAGTGGACTTGGAAAGGGGCAGGGTAGAGATGAGGGAGGGAATGAGAGAGCAGGATACAGCTGGGATACAGAGTTAATAAAATGTAACTGATAAGAAAAAAATAAAATTAAAAAAAACAAAGATACTGACCAGTGAACAGTGAACTTCAGTGGATATTTTCTATGCTGATTCACATGGTTTATTCTTCTTAGTACACTGCTGTCCTCATTTTTATCACATTCGTCTTCATAATTATATTTTCCCATCACTTTTATTTTCCATAAATATTCTATCCTATCCTAAAAGAAGTTCATTTGTTCATTCACATCATATTTCCTATTACCTTAAAACTCTCAGAGAACAGTTCATCACCAGGAGAAGTCATAATAGGAACTCAGAGTAAGAACCTGAAGGTGGAAACTGTTAGAAAAAAGGATGGAGGAATGCCGATCATCAGCTTGTTCTCTATGGCTAGTTAGGGCTACGTTATTATACCATTCAGAGCCACTGACCCTGGGTGAAACTAAGCAAAATTAACTCAGACCCACTTACATCAATTGGTTTTCCAGGAACATGGAGATATTTTCTCAATCGAGGCTTTTTTTTTTTTTTTTTTTTTTTTTTTTTTTTTCAGATTTCTTGAGTCAAGTTGACAAAACAAACAACCAGGAGAATTAACCCCTTGTCAACTAGATGCACAAATGCATCATTATTCAACAAAACCTTTCCATTCCTGTTCAACACAAAGATTAAATATTATTATCAATTTCTCAATTATAAATATGTGTCAAACTTTAAAAGTCCCAAGTCTTTGAAAATTCTCTTTAAAATGTCCAAACTCTCCCTTAAATTTCTAGTTTAATGGGGCCCTGTAAAATCTAAAATAAATTATGTATTTCATGTTTCAAACATGAAGATCCAGGGCACAGTTAAAATCCTATCTAAGGAGAAACACAATCCGATTGGATAAACTCAGGGTCAGACATCTGGGACTCATGATCTTTGGAGCTCCACCTCTTTGGCCCAGCCATGCACAGTACAAGCTTTTCTCTTAGGTTTAGTCATGCTCCACTCCACATCTGTGTTGTTCTTTGTGATAGTCCAGTTGTACTGGCACCTTCAAAATCCTATGGTCTATAGTGCAAAACTGGGCTACATCCTCACCAATAGACTTTACTGGGCTGTGTTCAGACAACCCAACACATGATAAGGAGTCTCAACTTTTCTTCATTTCCCTGTCAATCCTGGGGGTTCTACTGCAACTGAAGCCCCAGCTCTCATCGCCTTTCACAGTCCCAATCCTCAGCTGCCTTTCATGACCTCATCATGACTTCAAGAAACGGTACCTCCTGAGAAACCTTTATATATTACCAAGTTCGACTACCAGCATGAAGTATAGTCTTGGTCTCTTCTGGACCAGAGCTCCTGTTTGCTGACCTAGAGGAAATATTCCTGAAACAGTTCGCTTCAATGATGCTCGTTTCTTCTTAATATTTATTTGTGTCCGAGATCCAGCTAATCATTTTCAACTGTCCCAGTAAAGCAAAGGTTTCATTTTATGATCTGGTCTCTCATTAACCATGGCTGATTCTTCAGTCTCAGCTGACTAAAACTATGAATTCTGTTTTTGTTTGTTTTATTTTTGTTTTAATTTCTTTATTCATCTTATATCTCGATTGTAGCCTCATCCCTCCTTTCCTCATGATCCCAGTCTCCCTCTTCCTCTCTCTACCCTCTTTTAGTCCTCACATAAGGGGAGTCCGCATCCATCCACCCACCCCTGCTCATTAAGTCACATCAGAACTATGCTAGTCTTCTTCCAAGGTGGCCTGGCAAGGAAGCCCTACCAAGGGGGAGTGATTAAAAAGCAGGCAACAGAGTCCATGTCAGAGACAACCTCTGCTCTCCTTACTAATAGGATATCCACATGAAGCCTGAGCTGCCTACCTGCTACATCTTTGTAGGTGGTCCTTGGTTGGTGCCTCAGTCTCCAGAAGCTCCTCTGAGCCTGGTTTGTTGGGACTGTTGGTCTTCTTGTAAATCTCCTGTAACTTCCAGATCTTTCTATCCTTCCCCAACCCCCCACTACCCCTACCCTCCCATAAGACTTCTTACACTTTGCCCAATGTTTGGCTGTGAGTCTCTGCTTCTGTTTTGATCCACTGCTATGTAGAGTCTCTCAGATAACAGCTATGCTAAGCTCCTGACTTGTTCCCTTTTCAACTACTTCCATTCTCTATTTATTTATTCACTTTACATCTCAATCATGGGCCCCCTTTCTTCCCTCCTGGTCTCACACTCTGTCCTTCTTCCCCCACTTCCTCTCCCTATCAACCTATCCCAGAACATCAAGTCACATCAGGCAAAGGGCATCCACTCTCATAGTGGCCTGGCAAGGCAGCCAGGCAGGGTGAAGTGATAGAAAAGCAGGCAACAGAGTTCATGTCAGAGGCATCCCCCACTCTGCTTATTAGAGGACCTACATGAAGACCAAGCAGCCCATACTGTACATGTATATAAGAAGTCTAGGTCCAGTTCCTGTGTGGTCCTTGGTTGGTGCTTCAGTTTCAGCCAGCCCCTCTAGGCCCAGGTTAGTTGGTTAATTGGTTATATTGGTCTTCTTGTGTAGCTCCTGTTCCCTCTGTGTCCTTCTATCCTTCTCTTCACTCTTCTTCAAGGCTCCCCATACTCGATCTAATGTTTGGTGGTGAGTCTCAGTGGCTGTTTCTCTCCACTGCTGGGTAGAGCCTCTCACAGAACAGCTATGCTAACCTCCTGTCTGCCTGCCTAGCACAGTGTCATTAATATATCAGGGGTTGGCTTTTTTCACTAAGGGTGGTTCTCAGGTTGAGCCAGGCATTGGCTCAATCTCTGCTCTGTCTTTATCCATGTCCTTTTTGTAGATGGGGAAATTTTGTGCCAAAGATTTTGTAGGTGGGTTGGTGTTATTCCCTACCTCAACTAGGATTCATGTCTGGTTATGGGGTGGCCTCTTAAGCCCTCATTATTCTGTCTAATAAGTGTCTCAGCTTTATCACCCCCAAATCCTTCCTGGATACTACCCTGTCATGGGTCTTTATCTTGTCTCAGAGTCTCACTCACCTATGGGTTCTCTTTTCTCTGCAAGCCCTCTGTCCTCCTGCTCCCACTCTTCTTATATCTGATCCCCACCCTTATTTCTATAAGCACCCCTCTCTGATCCTTTCCTTCCTTTAACCACTTCTTCTGTCTGTTTTACTTCCCCTTATAGGAGAGATACAAGTTTCTTCCCTGGAAACCTCTTTGTTACTTAGCTTCTTTTTGTCTGTGAATTGTCATGTGGTTATACTTTACTATATGGATAATATCTGCTTAAAAGTGAGGATACACAACACGTGTGTTTCTAGGTCTGGGCTACCTCTCTCAGAATGATATTTTCTAGTTTATCTATTCCCTGAAAATTTCATTATTTCCTTGGCTTTAATAGTGAGTAATATCGAACTATAGAAATGATCCCTGAAAATATAGTCTTACCAAAATCAATCTACAGATTCAATGCAATTCCCATCAAATTACCAACACAATTCTTTACAGAGCTGGAAAGAAAAATTCTCAACTTCATTTGGAATAACAAGAAAACCCAGAATTACTAAAACATTTCTCTACAATAAAAGATCTTCTGGAGGTATCTCAATTCCTGATCTTAAGCTGTACTATAGAACAACAGTTATAAAAACTGCATGGTACTGGCATAGAGACAGAAGGGTGGATCAATGGAACCGAACAGAGGACCCAGAAATAAACCCACACATCTATGGACACCTGATCATTGACAAAGATGCCAAAACCATACAATGAAAAAAAGACAGCATCTTCAACAAATGGTGCTGGTCTAACTGGATGTCTACATGTAGAAAAATGAAAATAGATCCATACTTATCACCGTGCACAAAGCTGAAGTCCAAGTGGATCAAAGACCTTAACATAAAGCTGGACACACTAAATCGGTTAGAAGAAAAAGTGGGGAATAACCTTGAAATCATTGGCACAGGAGAAAACTTCCTGAACAGAACACCAACAGCACAGGCTCTAAAAGCAACAATCAATAAACGGGACCTCATGAAGCTTAAAAGCTTCTGTAAAGCAAAGGACACCATCATCAAAACAAAACAACTGCCTACAGACAGGGAAAGAATCTTCACCAACCCTTTATCTGACAGAGGACTCATATCCAGTATATATAAAGAACTAAAGAAGCTGAAAAGCAGCAAACCAAGAAATCCACTTAAAAAAAGGGGGAACAGAGCTAAACAAAGAATTCTCTGTAGAGGAATATCGAATGGCAGAGAAACACTTAAAGAAATGCCCATCCTCATTAGCCATCAGGGAAATGCAAATCAAAACGACCCTGAGATATCACCTTACACCCATCAGAAAGGCCAAGATGAAAAACTCA